>NW_027223841.1:0-144448 GCF_028538775.1 Myotis yumanensis
AGAAACATGTAGGAAACACTTGAAATGCTGGTACATAGCACTGTTCTCTGTTTATATTCATGTTCAATCACGGAGATTAGAGATAGAATGCTGCATAATGACGAGAGTACAGATAATGTTTACCATTCTGGCTACTTTAGATGATGTATTTCCGAAGAATGAGCTTTCAAATATTAAGAATTGCAGTTTATAAAGCTGGAATATGGGTATGAAGCTGATAAATGAAGAGAATACTGTTTATATTTACAACTGAGGCTGAATTGCCTGGCGTTTTCTGAATGGCACAGTTTATATCTAGGAGATTCCTGTGTATACTTTCAGGAAAACTGTCTACTTTTGGTAATACTCTGAAAATACACAATGATAGTCCCCGAAATGATTAGAAACATGTGAGAAACACTTGAAATAGGGGTAAATAGAGCCGTTCTATCCTGATGACCTAGTTCAATCACCGAGATTAGAGGTAGAAAACTCTAAAAATGAAGAGAGTAATGATAATGTTTACAATTCCGGCTACTCTAGATGGTGTTTTTCCACAGAAAGTGCTTCCAACGTTATGAATTGCTGTTTAGAAGCTCAGAATATGTGTATGAGGATGATAAATGAAGAGAATACTGTTTATATTTACAGGTGATTCTGATTAGACTGGCGTTTTCTGAATGGCTCAATTTAAACCTTTAAGATTCCTGGGTATACTTCTAGGAAAACTGTCTACTTTTCGTAAAACGCTTAACATACACAATGATAGTCCCGAGAAATGATTAGAAACATGTAAGAAACACTTGAAATGCTGGTACATAGAGCTGTTCTATCTTTATGTTCATGTTCAATCACGGAGATTAGAGGTAGAATGCTGCGAAATGACGAGAGTACAGATAATGTTTACCATTCTGGCTACTTTAGATGATGTTTTTCCAAAGAAAGTGCTTTCAAATATTGAGAATTTCCATTTATAAAGCTCAGAATATGTGTGAAGCTGATAAATGAAGAGAATACTGTTTATATTTACAGTTGACTATGATTAGACTGGCGTTTTCTGAATGAAACACTTTAAATCCTGAAGATTCATGTATATACTTCTGGGAAAACTGTCTAATTTTGAAAAACTGTAAAAATACACAATGAGAGTCCTGGGAAATGATTAGAAACATGTAGGAAAACACTTGAAATGCTGGTACATAGAGCCGTTCTATCTTTATGTTCATGTTCAATCACGGAGATTAGAGGTAGAATGCTGCGAAATGACGAGAGTACAGATAATTTTTACCATTCTGGCTAATTTAGATGATGTTTTTTCCAAAGACAGTGCTTTCAAATATTGAGAATTTCCATTTATAAAGCTCAGAATATGTGTGAAGCTGATAAATGAAGAGAATACTGTTTATATTTACAGGTGATTATGATTAGACTGGCGTTTACTGAATGACTCAATTTAAACCTTGAAGATTCCTATAAATACTTGTAGGAAAACTGTCTACCTTTGGTAAAACTCTTCACATACACAATGATAGTCCCGAGAAATGATTAGAAACATGTAAGAAACACTTGAAATGCTGTTACATAGCGCTGTTCTCTGTTTATATTCATGTTCAATCACGGAGATTAGAGATAGAATGCTGCATAATGACGAGAGTACAGATAATGTTTACCATTCTGGCTACTTTAGATGATGTATTTCCGAAGAATGAGCTTTCAAATATTAAGAATTGCAGTTTATAAAGCTGGAATATGGGTATGAAGCTGATAAATGAAGAGAATACTGTTTATATTTACAACTGAGGCTGAATTGCCTGGCGTTTTCTGAATGGCACAGTTTATATCTAGGAGATTCCTGTGTATACTTTCAGGAAAACTGTCTACTTTTGGTAATACTCTTAAAATACACAATGATAGTCCCCGAAATGATTATAAACATGTGAGAAACACTTTAAATAGGTGTAAATAGAGCCGTTCTATCCTGATGGCCTAGTTCAATCACCAAGATTAGAGGTCGAAAACTCTAAAAATGAAGAGAGTAATGATAATGTTTACAATTCCCGCTACTCTAGATGGTGTTTTTCCACAGAAAGTGCTTCCAACGTTATGAATTGCTGTTTAGAAGCTCAGAATATGTGTATGAGGCTGATAAATGAAGAGAATACTGTTTATATTTACAGGTGATTCTGATTAGACTGGCGTTTTCTGAATGGCTCAATTTAAACCTTTAAGATTCCTGGGTATACTTCTAGGAAAACTGTCTACTTTTCGTAAAACGCTTAACATACACAATGATAGTCCCGAGAAATGATTAGAAACATGTAAGAAACACTTGAAATGCTGGTACATAGGGCTGTTCTATCTTTATGTTCATGTTCAATCACGGAGATTAGAGGTAGAATGCTGCGAAATGACGAGAGTACAGATAATGCTTACCATTCTGGCTAATTTAGATGATGTTTTTCCAAAGACAGTGCTTTCAAATATTGAGAATTTCCATTTATAAAGCTCAGAATATGTGTGAAGCTGATAAATGAAGAGAATACTGTTTATATTTACAGTTGACTATGATTAGACTGGCGTTTTCTGAATGAAAACACATTAAATCCTGAAGATTCATGTATATACTTCTGGGAAAACTGTCTAATTTTGAAAAACTGTAAAAATACACAATGATAGTCCTGGGAAATGATTAGAAACATGTAGGAAACACTTGAAATGCTGGTACATAGCACTGTTCTCTGTTTATATTCATGTTCAATCACGGAGATTAGAGATAGAATGCTGCATAATGACGAGAGTACAGATAATGTTTACCATTCTGGCTACTTTAGATGATGTATTTCCGAAGAATGAGCTTTCAAATATTAAGAATTGCAGTTTATAAAGCTGGAATATGGGTATGAAGCTGATAAATGAAGAGAATACTGTTTATATTTACAACTGAGGCTGAATTGCCTGGCGTTTTCTGAATGGCACAGTTTATATCTAGGAGATTCCTGTGTATACTTTCAGGAAAACTGTCTACTTTTGGTAATACTCTGAAAATACACAATGATAGTCCCCGAAATGATTAGAAACATGTGAGAAACACTTGAAATAGGGGTAAATAGAGCCGTTCTATCCTGATGACCTAGTTCAATCACCGAGATTAGAGGTAGAAAACTCTAAAAATGAAGAGAGTAATGATAATGTTTACAATTCCGGCTACTCTAGATGGTGTTTTTTCCACAGAAAGTGCTTCCAACGTTATGAATTGCTGTTTAGAAGCTCAGAATATGTGTATGAGGATGATAAATGAAGAGAATACTGTTTATATTTACAGGTGATTCTGATTAGACTGGCGTTTTCTGAATGGCTCAATTTAAACCTTTAAGATTCCTGGGTATACTTCTAGGAAAACTGTCTACTTTTCGTAAAACGCTTAACATACACAATGATAGTCCCGAGAAATGATTAGAAACATGTAAGAAACACTTGAAATGCTGGTACATAGAGCTGTTCTATCTTTATGTTTCATGTTCAATCACGGAGATTAGAGGTAGAATGCTGCGAAATGACGAGAGTACAGATAATGTTTACCATTCTGGCTACTTTAGATGATGTTTTTCCAAAGAAAGTGCTTTCAAATATTGAGAATTTCCATTTATAAAGCTCAGAATATGTGTGAAGCTGATAAATGAAGAGAATACTGTTTATATTTACAGTTGACTATGATTAGACTGGCGTTTTCTGAATGAAACACTTTAAATCCTGAAGATTCATGTATATACTTCTGGGAAAACTGTCTAATTTTGAAAAACTGTAAAAATACACAATGAGAGTCCTGGGAAATGATTAGAAACATGTAGGAAACACTTGAAATGCTGGTACATAGAGCCGTTCTATCTTTATGTTCATGTTCAATCACGGAGATTAGAGGTAGAATGCTGCGAAATGACGAGAGTACAGATAATTTTTACCATTCTGGCTAATTTAGATGATGTTTTTCCAAAGACAGTGCTTTCAAATATTGAGAATTTCCATTTATAAAGCTCAGAATATGTGTGAAGCTGATAAATGAAGAGAATACTGTTTATATTTACAGGTGATTATGATTAGACTGGCGTTTACTGAATGACTCAATTTAAACCTTGAAGATTCCTATAAATACTTGTAGGAAAACTGTCTACCTTTGGTAAAACTCTTCACATACACAATGATAGTCCCGAGAAATGATTAGAAACATGTAAGAAACACTTGAAATGCTGTTACATAGCGCTGTTCTCTGTTTATATTCATGTTCAATCACGGAGATTAGAGATAGAATGCTGCATAATGACGAGAGTACAGATAATGTTTACCATTCTGGCTACTTTAGATGATGTATTTCCGAAGAATGAGCTTTCAAATATTAAGAATTGCAGTTTATAAAGCTGGAATATGGGTATGAAGCTGATAAATGAAGAGAATACTGTTTATATTTACAACTGAGGCTGAATTGCCTGGCGTTTTCTGAATGGCACAGTTTATATCTAGGAGATTCCTGTGTATACTTTCAGGAAACTGTCTACTTTTGGTAATACTCTTAAAATACACAATGATAGTCCCCGAAATGATTATAAACATGTGAGAAACACTTTAAATAGGTGTAAATAGAGCCGTTCTATTCCTGATGGCCTAGTTCAATCACCAAGATTAGAGGTCGAAAACTCTAAAAATGAAGAGAGTAATGATAATGTTTACAATTCCCGCTACTCTAGATGGTGTTTTTCCACAGAAAGTGCTTCCAACGTTATGAATTGCTGTTTAGAAGCTCAGAATATGTGTATGAGGCTGATAAATGAAGAGAATACTGTTTATATTTACAGGTGATTCTGATTAGACTGGCGTTTTCTGAATGGCTCAATTTAAACCTTTAAGATTCCTGGGTATACTTCTAGGAAAACTGTCTACTTTTCGTAAAACGCTTAACATACACAATGATAGTCCCGAGAAATGATTAGAAACATGTAAGAAACACTTGAAATGCTGGTACATAGGGCTGTTCTATCTTTATGTTCATGTTCAATCACGGAGATTAGAGGTAGAATGCTGCGAAATGACGAGAGTACAGATAATGCTTACCATTCTGGCTAATTTAGATGATGTTTTTCCAAAGACAGTGCTTTCAAATATTGAGAATTTCCATTTATAAAGCTCAGAATATGTGTGAAGCTGATAAATGAAGAGAATACTGTTTATATTTACAGTTGACTATGATTAGACTGGCGTTTTCTGAATGAAACACATTAAATCCTGAAGATTCATGTATATACTTCTGGGAAAACTGTCTAATTTTGAAAAACTGTAAAAATACACAATGATAGTCCTGGGAAATGATTAGAAACATGTAGGAAACACTTGAAATGCTGGTACATAGCACTGTTCTCTGTTTATATTCATGTTCAATCACGGAGATTAGAGATAGAATGCTGCATAATGACGAGAGTACAGATAATGTTTACCATTCTGGCTACTTTAGATGATGTATTTCCGAAGAATGAGCTTTCAAATATTAAGAATTGCAGTTTATAAAGCTGGAATATGGGTATGAAGCTGATAAATGAAGAGAATACTGTTTATATTTACAACTGAGGCTGAATTGCCTGGCGTTTTCTGAATGGCACAGTTTATATCTAGGAGATTCCTGTGTATACTTTCAGGAAAACTGTCTACTTTTGGTAATACTCTGAAAATACACAATGATAGTCCCCGAAATGATTAGAAACATGTGAGAAACACTTGAAATAGGGGTAAATAGAGCCGTTCTATCCTGATGACCTAGTTCAATCACCGAGATTAGAGGTAGAAAACTCTAAAAATGAAGAGAGTAATGATAATGTTTACAATTCCGGCTACTCTAGATGGTGTTTTTCCACAGAAAGTGCTTCCAACGTTATGAATTGCTGTTTAGAAGCTCAGAATATGTGTATGAGGATGATAAATGAAGAGAATACTGTTTATATTTACAGGTGATTCTGATTAGACTGGCGTTTTCTGAATGGCTCAATTTAAACCTTTAAGATTCCTGGGTATACTTCTAGGAAAACTGTCTACTTTTCGTAAAACGCTTAACATACACAATGATAGTCCCGAGAAATGATTAGAAACATGTAAGAAACACTTGAAATGCTGGTACATAGAGCTGTTCTATCTTTATGTTCATGTTCAATCACGGAGATTAGAGGTAGAATGCTGCGAAATGACGAGAGTACAGATAATGTTTACCATTCTGGCTACTTTAGATGATGTTTTTCCAAAGAAAGTGCTTTCAAATATTGAGAATTTCCATTTATAAAGCTCAGAATATGTGTGAAGCTGATAAATGAAGAGAATACTGTTTATATTTACAGTTGACTATGATTAGACTGGCGTTTTCTGAATGAAACACTTTAAATCCTGAAGATTCATGTATATACTTCTGGGAAAACTGTCTAATTTTGAAAAACTGTAAAAATACACAATGAGAGTCCTGGGAAATGATTAGAAACATGTAGGAAACACTTGAAATGCTGGTACATAGAGCCGTTCTATCTTTATGTTCATGTTCAATCACGGAGATTAGAGGTAGAATGCTGCGAAATGACGAGAGTACAGATAATTTTTACCATTCTGGCTAATTTAGATGATGTTTTTCCAAAGACAGTGCTTTCAAATATTGAGAATTTCCATTTATAAAGCTCAGAATATGTGTGAAGCTGATAAATGAAGAGAATACTGTTTATATTTACAGGTGATTATGATTAGACTGGCGTTTACTGAATGACTCAATTTAAACCTTGAAGATTCCTATAAATACTTGTAGGAAAACTGTCTACCTTTGGTAAAACTCTTCACATACACAATGATAGTCCCGAGAAATGATTAGAAACATGTAAGAAACACTTGAAATGCTGTTACATAGCGCTGTTCTCTGTTTATATTCATGTTCAATCACGGAGATTAGAGATAGAATGCTGCATAATGACGAGAGTACAGATAATGTTTACCATTCTGGCTACTTTAGATGATGTATTTCCGAAGAATGAGCTTTCAAATATTAAGAATTGCAGTTTATAAAGCTGGAATATGGGTATGAAGCTGATAAATGAAGAGAATACTGTTTATATTTACAACTGAGGCTGAATTGCCTGGCGTTTTCTGAATGGCACAGTTTATATCTAGGAGATTCCTGTGTATACTTTCAGGAAAACTGTCTACTTTTGGTAATACTCTTAAAATACACAATGATAGTCCCCGAAATGATTATAAACATGTGAGAAACACTTTAAATAGGTGTAAATAGAGCCGTTCTATCCTGATGGCCTAGTTCAATCACCAAGATTAGAGGTCGAAAACTCTAAAAATGAAGAGAGTAATGATAATGTTTACAATTCCCGCTACTCTAGATGGTGTTTTTCCACAGAAAGTGCTTCCAACGTTATGAATTGCTGTTTAGAAGCTCAGAATATGTGTATGAGGCTGATAAATGAAGAGAATACTGTTTATATTTACAGGTGATTCTGATTAGACTGGCGTTTTCTGAATGGCTCAATTTAAACCTTTAAGATTCCTGGGTATACTTCTAGGAAAACTGTCTACTTTTCGTAAAACGCTTAACATACACAATGATAGTCCCGAGAAATGATTAGAAACATGTAAGAAACACTTGAAATGCTGGTACATAGGGCTGTTCTATCTTTATGTTCATGTTCAATCACGGAGATTAGAGGTAGAATGCTGCGAAATGACGAGAGTACAGATAATGCTTACCATTCTGGCTAATTTAGATGATGTTTTTCCAAAGACAGTGCTTTCAAATATTGAGAATTTCCATTTATAAAGCTCAGAATATGTGTGAAGCTGATAAATGAAGAGAATACTGTTTATATTTACAGTTGACTATGATTAGACTGGCGTTTTCTGAATGAAACACATTAAATCCTGAAGATTCATGTATATACTTCTGGGAAAACTGTCTAATTTTGAAAAACTGTAAAAATACACAATGATAGTCCTGGGAAATGATTAGAAACATGTAGGAAACACTTGAAATGCTGGTACATAGCACTGTTCTCTGTTTATATTCATGTTCAATCACGGAGATTAGAGATAGAATGCTGCATAATGACGAGAGTACAGATAATGTTTACCATTCTGGCTACTTTAGATGATGTATTTCCGAAGAATGAGCTTTCAAATATTAAGAATTGCAGTTTATAAAGCTGGAATATGGGTATGAAGCTGATAAATGAAGAGAATACTGTTTATATTTACAACTGAGGCTGAATTGCCTGGCGTTTTCTGAATGGCACAGTTTATATCTAGGAGATTCCTGTGTATACTTTCAGGAAAACTGTCTACTTTTGGTAATACTCTGAAAATACACAATGATAGTCCCCGAAATGATTAGAAACATGTGAGAAACACTTGAAATAGGGGTAAATAGAGCCGTTCTATCCTGATGACCTAGTTCAATCACCGAGATTAGAGGTAGAAAACTCTAAAAATGAAGAGAGTAATGATAATGTTTACAATTCCGGCTACTCTAGATGGTGTTTTTCCACAGAAAGTGCTTCCAACGTTATGAATTGCTGTTTAGAAGCTCAGAATATGTGTATGAGGATGATAAATGAAGAGAATACTGTTTATATTTACAGGTGATTCTGATTAGACTGGCGTTTTCTGAATGGCTCAATTTAAACCTTTAAGATTCCTGGGTATACTTCTAGGAAAACTGTCTACTTTTCGTAAAACGCTTAACATACACAATGATAGTCCCGAGAAATGATTAGAAACATGTAAGAAACACTTGAAATGCTGGTACATAGAGCTGTTCTATCTTTATGTTCATGTTCAATCACGGAGATTAGAGGTAGAATGCTGCGAAATGACGAGAGTACAGATAATGTTTACCATTCTGGCTACTTTAGATGATGTTTTTCCAAAGAAAGTGCTTTCAAATATTGAGAATTTCCATTTATAAAGCTCAGAATATGTGTGAAGCTGATAAATGAAGAGAATACTGTTTATATTTACAGTTGACTATGATTAGACTGGCGTTTTCTGAATGAAACACTTTAAATCCTGAAGATTCATGTATATACTTCTGGGAAAACTGTCTAATTTTGAAAAACTGTAAAAATACACAATGAGAGTCCTGGGAAATGATTAGAAACATGTAGGAAACACTTGAAATGCTGGTACATAGAGCCGTTCTATCTTTATGTTCATGTTCAATCACGGAGATTAGAGGTAGAATGCTGCGAAATGACGAGAGTACAGATAATTTTTACCATTCTGGCTAATTTAGATGATGTTTTTCCAAAGACAGTGCTTTCAAATATTGAGAATTTCCATTTATAAAGCTCAGAATATGTGTGAAGCTGATAAATGAAGAGAATACTGTTTATATTTACAGGTGATTATGATTAGACTGGCGTTTACTGAATGACTCAATTTAAACCTTGAAGATTCCTATAAATACTTGTAGGAAAACTGTCTACCTTTGGTAAAACTCTTCACATACACAATGATAGTCCCGAGAAATGATTAGAAACATGTAAGAAACACTTGAAATGCTGTTACATAGCGCTGTTCTCTGTTTATATTCATGTTCAATCACGGAGATTAGAGATAGAATGCTGCATAATGACGAGAGTACAGATAATGTTTACCATTCTGGCTACTTTAGATGATGTATTTCCGAAGAATGAGCTTTCAAATATTAAGAATTGCAGTTTATAAAGCTGGAATATGGGTATGAAGCTGATAAATGAAGAGAATACTGTTTATATTTACAACTGAGGCTGAATTGCCTGGCGTTTTCTGAATGGCACAGTTTATATCTAGGAGATTCCTGTGTATACTTTCAGGAAAACTGTCTACTTTTGGTAATACTCTTAAAATACACAATGATAGTCCCCGAAATGATTATAAACATGTGAGAAACACTTTAAATAGGTGTAAATAGAGCCGTTCTATCCTGATGGCCTAGTTCAATCACCAAGATTAGAGGTCGAAAACTCTAAAAATGAAGAGAGTAATGATAATGTTTACAATTCCCGCTACTCTAGATGGTGTTTTTCCACAGAAAGTGCTTCCAACGTTATGAATTGCTGTTTAGAAGCTCAGAATATGTGTATGAGGCTGATAAATGAAGAGAATACTGTTTATATTTACAGGTGATTCTGATTAGACTGGCGTTTTCTGAATGGCTCAATTTAAACCTTTAAGATTCCTGGGTATACTTCTAGGAAAACTGTCTACTTTTCGTAAAACGCTTAACATACACAATGATAGTCCCGAGAAATGATTAGAAACATGTAAGAAACACTTGAAATGCTGGTACATAGGGCTGTTCTATCTTTATGTTCATGTTCAATCACGGAGATTAGAGGTAGAATGCTGCGAAATGACGAGAGTACAGATAATGCTTACCATTCTGGCTAATTTAGATGATGTTTTTCCAAAGACAGTGCTTTCAAATATTGAGAATTTCCATTTATAAAGCTCAGAATATGTGTGAAGCTGATAAATGAAGAGAATACTGTTTATATTTACAGTTGACTATGATTAGACTGGCGTTTTCTGAATGAAACACTTTAAATCCTGAAGATTCATGTATATACTTCTGGGAAAACTGTCTAATTTTGACAAACTGTAAAAATACACAATGATAGTCCTGGGAAATGATTAGAAACATGTAGGAAACACTTGAAATGCTGGTACATAGCGCTGTTCTCTATTTATATTCATGTTCAATCAGGGAGATTAGAGATAGAATGCTGCATCATGACGAGAGTACAGATAATGTTTACCATTCTGGCTACTTTAGATGATGTATTTCCGAAGAATGAGCTTTCAAATATTAAGAATTGCAGTTTATAAAGCTGGAATATGGGTATGAAGCTGATAAATGAAGAGAATACTGTTTATATTTACAACTGAGGCTGAATTGCTTGGCGTATTCTGAATGGCACAGTTTATATCTAGGAGATTCCTGTGTATACTTTCAGGAAAACTGTCTACTTTTGGTAATACTCTTAAAATACCCAATGATAGTCCCCGAAATGATTAGAAACATGTGAGAAACACTTTAAATAGGGGTAAATAGAGCCGTTCTATCCTGATGGCCTAGTTCAATCACCGAGATTAGAGGTCGAAAACTCTAAAAATGAAGAGAGTAATGATAATGTTTACAATTCCCGCTACTCTAGATGGTGTTTTTCCACAGAAAGTGCTTCCAACGTTATGAATTGCTGTTTAGAAGCTCAGAATATGTGTATGAGGATGATAAATGAAGAGAATACTGTTTATATTTACAGGTGATTCTGATTAGACTGGCGTTTTCTGAATGGCTCAATTTAAACCTTTAAGATTCCTGGGTATACTTCTAGGAAAACTGTCTACTTTTCGTAAAACGCTTAACATACACAATGATAGTCCCGAGAAATGATTAGAAACATGTAAGAAACACTTGAAATGCTAGTACATAGAGCTGTTCTATCTTTATGTTCATGTTCAATCGGTGAGATTAGAGGTAGAATGCTGCGTAATGACGAGAGTACAGATAATGTTTACCATTCTGGCTACTTTAGATGATGTTTTTCCAAAGAAAGTGCTTTCAAATATTGAGAATTTCCATTTATAAAGCTCAGAATATGTGTGAAGCTGATAAATGAAGTGAATACTGTTTATATTTACAGTTGACTATGATTAGACTGGCGTTTTCTGAATGAAACACTTTAAATCTTGAAGATTCATGTATATACTTCTGGGAAAACTGTCTAATTTTGAAAAACTGTAAAAATACACAATGATAGTCCTGGGAAATGATTAGAAACATGTAGGAAACACTTGAAATGCTGGTACATAGAGCCGTTCTATCTTTATGTTCATGTTCAATCACGGAGATTAGAGGTAGAATGCTGCGAAATGACGAGAGTACAGATAATTTTTACCATTCTGGCTACATTAGATAATGTTTTTCCAAAGAAAGTGCTTTCAAATATTAAGAATTTCCATTTATAAAGCTCAGAATATGTGTGAAGCTGATAAATGAAGAGAATACTGTTTATATTTACAGGTGATTATGATTAGACTGGCGTTTACTGAATGACTCAAATTAAACCTTGAAGATTCCTATAAATACTTGTAGGAAAACTGTCTACCTTTGGTAAAACTCTTCACATACACAATGATAGTCCCGAGAAATGATTAGAAACATGTAAGAAACACTTGAAATGCTGGTACATAGCGCTGTTCTCTGTTTATATTCATGTTCAATCACGGAGATTAGAGATAGAATGCTGCATAATGACGAGAGTACAGATAATGTTTACCATTCTGGCTACTTTAGATGATGTATTTCCGAAGAATGAGCTTTCAAATATTAAGAATTGCAGTTTATAAAGCTAGAATATGGGTATGAAGCTGATAAATGAAGAGAATACTGTTTATATTTACAACTGAGGCTGAATTGCCTGGCGTTTTCTGAATGGCACAGTTTATATCTAGGAGATTCCTGTGTATACTTTCAGGAAAACTGTCTACTTTTGGTAATACTCTTAAAATACACAATGATAGTCCCCGAAATGATTAGAAACATGTGAGAAACACTTTAAATAGGGGTAAATAGAGCCGTTCTATCCTGATGGCCTAGTTCAATCACCGAGATTAGAGGTCGAAAACTCTAAAAATGAAGAGAGTAATGATAATGTTTACAATTCCCGCTACTCTAGATGGTGTTTTTCCGCAGAAAGTGCTTCCAACGTTATGAATTGCTGTTTAGAAGCTCAGAATATGTGTATGAGGCTGATAAATGAAGAGAATACTGTTTATATTTACAGGTGATTCTGATTAGACTGGCGTTTTCTGAATGGCTCAATTTAAACCTTTAAGATTCCTGGGTATACTTCTAGGAAAACTGTCTACTTTTCGTAAAACGCTTAACATACACAATGATAGTCCCGAAAAATGATTAGAAACATGTAAGAAACACTTGAAATGCTGGTACATAGGGCTGTTCTATCTTTATGTTCATGTTCAATCACGGAGATTAGAGGTAGAATGCTGCAAAATGACGAGAGTACAGATAATGCTTACCATTCTGGCTAATTTAGATGATGTTTTTCCAAAGAAAGTGCTTTCAAATATTGAGAATTTCCATTTATAAAGCTCAGAATATGTGTGAAGCTGATAAATGAAGAGAATACTGTTTATATTTACAGTTGACTATGATTAGACTGGCGTTTTCTGAATGAAACACTTTAAATCCTGAAGATTCATGTATATACTTCTGGGAAAACTGTCTAATTTTGACAAACTGTAAAAATACACAATGATAGTCCTGGGAAATGATTAGAAACATGTAGGAAACACTTGAAATGCTGGTACATAGCGCTGTTCTCTGTTTATATTCATGTTCAATCAGGGAGATTAGAGATAGAATGCTGCATCATGACGAGAGTACAGATAATGTTTACCATTCTGGCTACTTTAGATGATGTATTTCCGAAGAATGAGCTTTCAAATATTAAGAATTGCAGTTTATAAAGCTGGAATATGGGTATGAAGCTGATAAATGAAGAGAATACTGTTTATATTTACAACTGAGGCTGAATTGCTTGGCGTATTCTGAATGGCACAGTTTATATCTAGGAGATTCCTGTGTATACTTTCAGGAAAACTGTCTACTTTTGGTAATACTCTTAAAATACCCAATGATAGTCCCCGAAATGATTAGAAACATGTGAGAAACACTTTAAATAGGGGTAAATAGAGCCGTTCTATCCTGATGGCCTAGTTCAATCACCGAGATTAGAGGTCGAAAACTCTAAAAATGAAGAGAGTAATGATAATGTTTACAATTCCCGCTACTCTAGATGGTGTTTTTCCACAGAAAGTGCTTCCAACGTTATGAATTGCTGTTTAGAAGCTCAGAATATGTGTATGAGGATGATAAATGAAGAGAATACTGTTTATATTTACAGGTGATTCTGATTAGACTGGCGTTTTCTGAATGGCTCAATTTAAACCTTTAAGATTCCTGGGTATACTTCTAGGAAAACTGTCTACTTTTCGTAAAACGCTTAACATACACAATGATAGTCCCGAGAAATGATTAGAAACATGTAAGAAACACTTGAAATGCTAGTACATAGAGCTGTTCTATCTTTATGTTCATGTTCAATCGGTGAGATTAGAGGTAGAATGCTGCGTAATGACGAGAGTACAGATAATGTTTACCATTCTGGCTACTTTAGATGATGTTTTTCCAAAGAAAGTGCTTTCAAATATTGAGAATTTCCATTTATAAAGCTCAGAATATGTGTGAAGCTGATAAATGAAGTGAATACTGTTTATATTTACAGTTGACTATGATTAGACTGGCGTTTTCTGAATGAAACACTTTAAATCTTGAAGATTCATGTATATACTTCTGGGAAAACTGTCTAATTTTGAAAAACTGTAAAAATACACAATGATAGTCCTGGGAAATGATTAGAAACATGTAGGAAACACTTGAAATGCTGGTACATAGAGCCGTTCTATCTTTATGTTCATGTTCAATCACGGAGATTAGAGGTAGAATGCTGCGAAATGACGAGAGTACAGATAATTTTTACCATTCTGGCTACATTAGATAATGTTTTTCCAAAGAAAGTGCTTTCAAATATTAAGAATTTCCATTTATAAAGCTCAGAATATGTGTGAAGCTGATAAATGAAGAGAATACTGTTTATATTTACAGGTGATTATGATTAGACTGGCGTTTACTGAATGACTCAAATTAAACCTTGAAGATTCCTATAAATACTTGTAGGAAAACTGTCTACCTTTGGTAAAACTCTTCACATACACAATGATAGTCCCGAGAAATGATTAGAAACATGTAAGAAACACTTGAAATGCTGGTACATAGCGCTGTTCTCTGTTTATATTCATGTTCAATCACGGAGATTAGAGATAGAATGCTGCATAATGACGAGAGTACAGATAATGTTTACCATTCTGGCTACTTTAGATGATGTATTTCCGAAGAATGAGCTTTCAAATATTAAGAATTGCAGTTTATAAAGCTAGAATATGGGTATGAAGCTGATAAATGAAGAGAATACTGTTTATATTTACAACTGAGGCTGAATTGCCTGGCGTTTTCTGAATGGCACAGTTTATATCTAGCAGATTCCTGTGTATACTTTCAGGAAAACTGTCTACTTTTGGTAATACTCTTAAAATACACAATGATAGTCCCCGAAATGATTATAAACATGTGAGAAACACTTTAAATAGGGTAAATAGAGCCGTTCTATCCTGATGGCCTAGTTCAATCACCAAGATTAGAGGTCGAAAACTCTAAAAATGAAGAGAGTAATGATAATGTTTACAATTCCCGCTACTCTAGATGGTGTTTTTCCACAGAAAGTGCTTCCAACGTTATGAATTGCTGTTTAGAAGCTCAGAATATGTGTATGAGGATGATAAATGAAGAGAATACTGTTTATATTTACAGGTGATTCTGATTAGACTGGCGTTTTCTGAATGGCTCAATTTAAACCTTTAAGATTCCTGGGTATACTTCTAGGAAAACTGTCTACTTTTCGTAAAACGCTTAACATACACAATGATAGTCCCGAGAAATGATTAGAAACATGTAAGAAACACTTGAAATGCTGGTACATAGAGCTGTTCTATCTTTATGTTCATGTTCAATCACGGAGATTAGAGGTAGAATGCTGCGTAATGACGAGAGTACAGATAATGTTTACCATTCTGGCTACTTTAGATGATGTTTTTCCAAAGAAAGTGCTTTCAAATATTGAGAATTTCCATTTATAAAGCTCAGAATATGTGTGAAGCTGATAAATGAAGAGAATACTGTTTATATTTACAGTTGACTATGATTAGACTGGCGTTTTCTGAATGAAACACTTTAAATCTTGAAGATTCATGTATATACTTCTGGGAAAACTGTCTAATTTTGAAAAACTGTAAAAATACACAATGATAGTCCTGGGAAATGATTAGAAACATGTAGGAAACACTTGAAATGCTGGTACATAGAGCCGTTCTATCTTTATGTTCATGTTCAATCACGGAGATTAGAGGTAGAATGCTGCGAAATGACGAGAGTACAGATAATTTTTACCATTCTGGCTACATTAGATAATGTTTTTCCAAAGAAAGTGCTTTCAAATATTAAGAATTTCCATTTATAAAGCTCAGAATATGTGTGAAGCTGATAAATGAAGAGAATACTGTTTATATTTACAGGTGATTATGATTAGACTGGCGTTTACTGAATGACTCAAATTAAACCTTGAAGATTCCTATAAATACTTGTAGGAAAACTGTCTACCTTTGGTAAAACTCTTCACATACACAATGATAGTCCCGAGAAATGATTAGAAACATGTAAGAAACACTTGAAATGCTGGTACATAGCGCTGTTCTCTGTTTATATTCATGTTCAATCACGGAGATTAGAGATAGAATGCTGCATAATGACGAGAGTACAGATAATGTTTACCATTCTGGCTACTTTAGATGATGTATTTCCGAAGAATGAGCTTTCAAATATTAAGAATTGCAGTTTATAAAGCTAGAATATGGGTATGAAGCTGATAAATGAAGAGAATACTGTTTATATTTACAACTGAGGCTGAATTGCCTGGCGTTTTCTGAATGGCACAGTTTATATCTAGGAGATTCCTGTGTATACTTTCAGGAAAACTGTCTACTTTTGGTAATACTCTTAAAATACACAATGATAGTCCCCGAAATGATTAGAAACATGTGAGAAACACTTTAAATAGGGGTAAATAGAGCCGTTCTATCCTGATGGCCTAGTTCAATCACCGAGATTAGAGGTCGAAAACTCTAAAAATGAAGAGAGTAATGATAATGTTTACAATTCCCGCTACTCTAGATGGTGTTTTTCCACAGAAAGTGCTTCCAACGTTATGAATTGCTGTTTAGAAGCTCAGAATATGTGTATGAGGCTGATAAATGAAGAGAATACTGTTTATATTTACAGGTGATTCTGATTAGACTGGCGTTTTCTGAATGGCTCAATTTAAACCTTTAAGATTCCTGGGTATACTTCTAGGAAAACTGTCTACTTTTCGTAAAACGCTTAACATACACAATGATAGTCCCGAAAAATGATTAGAAACATGTAAGAAACACTTGAAATGCTGGTACATAGGGCTGTTCTATCTTTATGTTCATGTTCAATCACGGAGATTAGAGGTAGAATGCTGCAAAATGACGAGAGTACAGATAATGCTTACCATTCTGGCTAATTTAGATGATGTTTTTCCAAAGAAAGTGCTTTCAAATATTGAGAATTTCCATTTATAAAGCTCAGAATATGTGTGAAGCTGATAAATGAAGAGAATACTGTTTATATTTACAGTTGACTATGATTAGACTGGCGTTTTCTGAATGAAACACTTTAAATCCTGAAGATTCATGTATATACTTCTGGGAAAACTGTCTAATTTTGACAAACTGTAAAAATACACAATGATAGTCCTGGGAAATGATTAGAAACATGTAGGAAACACTTGAAATGCTGGTACATAGCGCTGTTCTCTGTTTATATTCATGTTCAATCAGGGAGATTAGAGATAGAATGCTGCATCATGACGAGAGTACAGATAATGTTTACCATTCTGGCTACTTTAGATGATGTATTTCCGAAGAATGAGCTTTCAAATATTAAGAATTGCAGTTTATAAAGCTGGAATATGGGTATGAAGCTGATAAATGAAGAGAATACTGTTTATATTTACAACTGAGGCTGAATTGCTTGGCGTATTCTGAATGGCACAGTTTATATCTAGGAGATTCCTGTGTATACTTTCAGGAAAACTGTCTACTTTTGGTAATACTCTTAAAATACCCAATGATAGTCCCCGAAATGATTAGAAACATGTGAGAAACACTTTAAATAGGGGTAAATAGAGCCGTTCTATCCTGATGGCCTAGTTCAATCACCGAGATTAGAGGTCGAAAACTCTAAAAATGAAGAGAGTAATGATAATGTTTACAATTCCCGCTACTCTAGATGGTGTTTTTCCACAGAAAGTGCTTCCAACGTTATGAATTGCTGTTTAGAAGCTCAGAATATGTGTATGAGGATGATAAATGAAGAGAATACTGTTTATATTTACAGGTGATTCTGATTAGACTGGCGTTTTCTGAATGGCTCAATTTAAACCTTTAAGATTCCTGGGTATACTTCTAGGAAAACTGTCTACTTTTCGTAAAACGCTTAACATACACAATGATAGTCCCGAGAAATGATTAGAAACATGTAAGAAACACTTGAAATGCTAGTACATAGAGCTGTTCTATCTTTATGTTCATGTTCAATCGGTGAGATTAGAGGTAGAATGCTGCGTAATGACGAGAGTACAGATAATGTTTACCATTCTGGCTACTTTAGATGATGTTTTTCCAAAGAAAGTGCTTTCAAATATTGAGAATTTCCATTTATAAAGCTCAGAATATGTGTGAAGCTGATAAATGAAGTGAATACTGTTTATATTTACAGTTGACTATGATTAGACTGGCGTTTTCTGAATGAAACACTTTAAATCTTGAAGATTCATGTATATACTTCTGGGAAAACTGTCTAATTTTGAAAAACTGTAAAAATACACAATGATAGTCCTGGGAAATGATTAGAAACATGTAGGAAACACTTGAAATGCTGGTACATAGAGCCGTTCTATCTTTATGTTCATGTTCAATCACGGAGATTAGAGGTAGAATGCTGCGAAATGACGAGAGTACAGATAATTTTTACCATTCTGGCTACATTAGATAATGTTTTTCCAAAGAAAGTGCTTTCAAATATTAAGAATTTCCATTTATAAAGCTCAGAATATGTGTGAAGCTGATAAATGAAGAGAATACTGTTTATATTTACAGGTGATTATGATTAGACTGGCGTTTACTGAATGACTCAAATTAAACCTTGAAGATTCCTATAAATACTTGTAGGAAAACTGTCTACCTTTGGTAAAACTCTTCACATACACAATGATAGTCCCGAGAAATGATTAGAAACATGTAAGAAACACTTGAAATGCTGGTACATAGCGCTGTTCTCTGTTTATATTCATGTTCAATCACGGAGATTAGAGATAGAATGCTGCATAATGACGAGAGTACAGATAATGTTTACCATTCTGGCTACTTTAGATGATGTATTTCCGAAGAATGAGCTTTCAAATATTAAGAATTGCAGTTTATAAAGCTAGAATATGGGTATGAAGCTGATAAATGAAGAGAATACTGTTTATATTTACAACTGAGGCTGAATTGCCTGGCGTTTTCTGAATGGCACAGTTTATATCTAGCAGATTCCTGTGTATACTTTCAGGAAAACTGTCTACTTTTGGTAATACTCTTAAAATACACAATGATAGTCCCCGAAATGATTATAAACATGTGAGAAACACTTTAAATAGGGTAAATAGAGCCGTTCTATCCTGATGGCCTAGTTCAATCACCAAGATTAGAGGTCGAAAACTCTAAAAATGAAGAGAGTAATGATAATGTTTACAATTCCCGCTACTCTAGATGGTGTTTTTCCACAGAAAGTGCTTCCAACGTTATGAATTGCTGTTTAGAAGCTCAGAATATGTGTATGAGGATGATAAATGAAGAGAATACTGTTTATATTTACAGGTGATTCTGATTAGACTGGCGTTTTCTGAATGGCTCAATTTAAACCTTTAAGATTCCTGGGTATACTTCTAGGAAAACTGTCTACTTTTCGTAAAACGCTTAACATACACAATGATAGTCCCGAGAAATGATTAGAAACATGTAAGAAACACTTGAAATGCTGGTACATAGAGCTGTTCTATCTTTATGTTCATGTTCAATCACGGAGATTAGAGGTAGAATGCTGCGTAATGACGAGAGTACAGATAATGTTTACCATTCTGGCTACTTTAGATGATGTTTTTCCAAAGAAAGTGCTTTCAAATATTGAGAATTTCCATTTATAAAGCTCAGAATATGTGTGAAGCTGATAAATGAAGAGAATACTGTTTATATTTACAGTTGACTATGATTAGACTGGCGTTTTCTGAATGAAACACTTTAAATCTTGAAGATTCATGTATATACTTCTGGGAAAACTGTCTAATTTTGAAAAACTGTAAAAATACACAATGATAGTCCTGGGAAATGATTAGAAACATGTAGGAAACACTTGAAATGCTGGTACATAGAGCCGTTCTATCTTTATGTTCATGTTCAATCACGGAGATTAGAGGTAGAATGCTGCGAAATGACGAGAGTACAGATAATTTTTACCATTCTGGCTACATTAGATAATGTTTTTCCAAAGAAAGTGCTTTCAAATATTAAGAATTTCCATTTATAAAGCTCAGAATATGTGTGAAGCTGATAAATGAAGAGAATACTGTTTATATTTACAGGTGATTATGATTAGACTGGCGTTTACTGAATGACTCAAATTAAACCTTGAAGATTCCTATAAATACTTGTAGGAAAACTGTCTACCTTTGGTAAAACTCTTCACATACACAATGATAGTCCCGAGAAATGATTAGAAACATGTAAGAAACACTTGAAATGCTGGTACATAGCGCTGTTCTCTGTTTATATTCATGTTCAATCACGGAGATTAGAGATAGAATGCTGCATAATGACGAGAGTACAGATAATGTTTACCATTCTGGCTACTTTAGATGATGTATTTCCGAAGAATGAGCTTTCAAATATTAAGAATTGCAGTTTATAAAGCTAGAATATGGGTATGAAGCTGATAAATGAAGAGAATACTGTTTATATTTACAACTGAGGCTGAATTGCCTGGCGTTTTCTGAATGGCACAGTTTATATCTAGGAGATTCCTGTGTATACTTTCAGGAAAACTGTCTACTTTTGGTAATACTCTTAAAATACACAATGATAGTCCCCGAAATGATTAGAAACATGTGAGAAACACTTTAAATAGGGGTAAATAGAGCCGTTCTATCCTGATGGCCTAGTTCAATCACCGAGATTAGAGGTCGAAAACTCTAAAAATGAAGAGAGTAATGATAATGTTTACAATTCCCGCTACTCTAGATGGTGTTTTTCCACAGAAAGTGCTTCCAACGTTATGAATTGCTGTTTAGAAGCTCAGAATATGTGTATGAGGCTGATAAATGAAGAGAATACTGTTTATATTTACAGGTGATTCTGATTAGACTGGCGTTTTCTGAATGGCTCAATTTAAACCTTTAAGATTCCTGGGTATACTTCTAGGAAAACTGTCTACTTTTCGTAAAACGCTTAACATACACAATGATAGTCCCGAAAAATGATTAGAAACATGTAAGAAACACTTGAAATGCTGGTACATAGGGCTGTTCTATCTTTATGTTCATGTTCAATCACGGAGATTAGAGGTAGAATGCTGCAAAATGACGAGAGTACAGATAATGCTTACCATTCTGGCTAATTTAGATGATGTTTTTCCAAAGAAAGTGCTTTCAAATATTGAGAATTTCCATTTATAAAGCTCAGAATATGTGTGAAGCTGATAAATGAAGAGAATACTGTTTATATTTACAGTTGACTATGATTAGACTGGCGTTTTCTGAATGAAACACTTTAAATCCTGAAGATTCATGTATATACTTCTGGGAAAACTGTCTAATTTTGACAAACTGTAAAAATACACAATGATAGTCCTGGGAAATGATTAGAAACATGTAGGAAACACTTGAAATGCTGGTACATAGCGCTGTTCTCTGTTTATATTCATGTTCAATCAGGGAGATTAGAGATAGAATGCTGCATCATGACGAGAGTACAGATAATGTTTACCATTCTGGCTACTTTAGATGATGTATTTCCGAAGAATGAGCTTTCAAATATTAAGAATTGCAGTTTATAAAGCTGGAATATGGGTATGAAGCTGATAAATGAAGAGAATACTGTTTATATTTACAACTGAGGCTGAATTGCTTGGCGTATTCTGAATGGCACAGTTTATATCTAGGAGATTCCTGTGTATACTTTCAGGAAAACTGTCTACTTTTGGTAATACTCTTAAAATACCCAATGATAGTCCCCGAAATGATTAGAAACATGTGAGAAACACTTTAAATAGGGGTAAATAGAGCCGTTCTATCCTGATGGCCTAGTTCAATCACCGAGATTAGAGGTCGAAAACTCTAAAAATGAAGAGAGTAATGATAATGTTTACAATTCCCGCTACTCTAGATGGTGTTTTTCCACAGAAAGTGCTTCCAACGTTATGAATTGCTGTTTAGAAGCTCAGAATATGTGTATGAGGATGATAAATGAAGAGAATACTGTTTATATTTACAGGTGATTCTGATTAGACTGGCGTTTTCTGAATGGCTCAATTTAAACCTTTAAGATTCCTGGGTATACTTCTAGGAAAACTGTCTACTTTTCGTAAAACGCTTAACATACACAATGATAGTCCCGAGAAATGATTAGAAACATGTAAGAAACACTTGAAATGCTAGTACATAGAGCTGTTCTATCTTTATGTTCATGTTCAATCGGTGAGATTAGAGGTAGAATGCTGCGTAATGACGAGAGTACAGATAATGTTTACCATTCTGGCTACTTTAGATGATGTTTTTCCAAAGAAAGTGCTTTCAAATATTGAGAATTTCCATTTATAAAGCTCAGAATATGTGTGAAGCTGATAAATGAAGTGAATACTGTTTATATTTACAGTTGACTATGATTAGACTGGCGTTTTCTGAATGAAACACTTTAAATCTTGAAGATTCATGTATATACTTCTGGGAAAACTGTCTAATTTTGAAAAACTGTAAAAATACACAATGATAGTCCTGGGAAATGATTAGAAACATGTAGGAAACACTTGAAATGCTGGTACATAGAGCCGTTCTATCTTTATGTTCATGTTCAATCACGGAGATTAGAGGTAGAATGCTGCGAAATGACGAGAGTACAGATAATTTTTACCATTCTGGCTACATTAGATAATGTTTTTCCAAAGAAAGTGCTTTCAAATATTAAGAATTTCCATTTATAAAGCTCAGAATATGTGTGAAGCTGATAAATGAAGAGAATACTGTTTATATTTACAGGTGATTATGATTAGACTGGCGTTTACTGAATGACTCAAATTAAACCTTGAAGATTCCTATAAATACTTGTAGGAAAACTGTCTACCTTTGGTAAAACTCTTCACATACACAATGATAGTCCCGAGAAATGATTAGAAACATGTAAGAAACACTTGAAAGGCTGGTACATAGCGCTGTTCTCTGTTTATATTCATGTTCAATCACGGAGATTAGAGATAGAATGCTGCATAATGACGAGAGTACAGATAATGTTTACCATTCTGGCTACTTTAGATGATGTATTTCCGAAGAATGAGCTTTCAAATATTAAGAATTGCAGTTTATAAAGCTAGAATATGGGTATGAAGCTGATAAATGAAGAGAATACTGTTTATATTTACAACTGAGGCTGAATTGCCTGGCGTTTTCTGAATGGCACAGTTTATATCTAGCAGATTCCTGTGTATACTTTCAGGAAAACTGTCTACTTTTGGTAATACTCTTAAAATACACAATGATAGTCCCCGAAATGATTATAAACATGTGAGAAACACTTTAAATAGGGTAAATAGAGCCGTTCTATCCTGATGGCCTAGTTCAATCACCAAGATTAGAGGTCGAAAACTCTAAAAATGAAGAGAGTAATGATAATGTTTACAATTCCCGCTACTCTAGATGGTGTTTTTCCACAGAAAGTGCTTCCAACGTTATGAATTGCTGTTTAGAAGCTCAGAATATGTGTATGAGGCTGATAAATGAAGAGAATACTGTTTATATTTACAGGTGATTCTGATTAGACTGGCGTTTTCTGAATGGCTCAATTTAAACCTTTAAGATTCCTGGGTATACTTCTAGGAAAACTGTCTACTTTTCGTAAAACGCTTAACATACACAATGATAGTCCCGAGAAATGATTAGAAACATGTAAGAAACACTTGAAATGCTGGTACATAGGGCTGTTCTATCTTTATGTTCATGTTCAATCACGGAGATTAGAGGTAGAATGCTGCGAAATGACGAGAGTACAGATAATGCTTACCATTCTGGCTAATTTAGATGATGTTTTTCCAAAGACAGTGCTTTCAAATATTGAGAATTTCCATTTATAAAGCTCAGAATATGTGTGAAGCTGATAAATGAAGACAATACTGTTTATATTTACAGTTGACTATGATTAGACTGGCGTTTTCTGAATGAAACACATTAAATCCTGAAGATTCATGTATATACTTCTGGGAAAACTGTCTAATTTTGAAAAACTGTAAAAATACACAATGATAGTCCTGGGAAATGATTAGAAACATGTAGGAAACACTTGAAATGCTGGTACATAGCACTGTTCTCTGTTTATATTCATGTTCAATCACGGAGATTAGAGATAGAATGCTGCATAATGACGAGAGTACAGATAATGTTTACCATTCTGGCTACTTTAGATGATGTATTTCCGAAGAATGAGCTTTCAAATATTAAGAATTGCAGTTTATAAAGCTGGAATATGGGTATGAAGCTGATAAATGAAGAGAATACTGTTTATATTTACAACTGAGGCTGAATTGCCTGGCGTTTTCTGAATGGCACAGTTTATATCTAGGAGATTCCTGTGTATACTTTCAGGAAAACTGTCTACTTTTGGTAATACTCTGAAAATACACAATGATAGTCCCCGAAATGATTAGAAACATGTGAGAAACACTTGAAATAGGGGTAAATAGAGCCGTTCTATCCTGATGACCTAGTTCAATCACCGAGATTAGAGGTAGAAAACTCTAAAAATGAAGAGAGTAATGATAATGTTTACAATTCCGGCTACTCTAGATGGTGTTTTTCCACAGAAAGTGCTTCCAACGTTATGAATTGCTGTTTAGAAGCTCAGAATATGTGTATGAGGATGATAAATGAAGAGAATACTGTTTATATTTACAGGTGATTCTGATTAGACTGGCGTTTTCTGAATGGCTCAATTTAAACCTTTAAGATTCCTGGGTATACTTCTAGGAAAACTGTCTACTTTTCGTAAAACGCTTAACATACACAATGATAGTCCCGAGAAATGATTAGAAACATGTAAGAAACACTTGAAATGCTGGTACATAGAGCTGTTCTATCTTTATGTTCATGTTCAATCACGGAGATTAGAGGTAGAATGCTGCGAAATGACGAGAGTACAGATAATGTTTACCATTCTGGCTACTTTAGATGATGTTTTTCCAAAGAAAGTGCTTTCAAATATTGAGAATTTCCATTTATAAAGCTCAGAATATGTGTGAAGCTGATAAATGAAGAGAATACTGTTTATATTTACAGTTGACTATGATTAGACTGGCGTTTTCTGAATGAAACACTTTAAATCCTGAAGATTCATGTATATACTTCTGGGAAAACTGTCTAATTTTGAAAAACTGTAAAAATACACAATGAGAGTCCTGGGAAATGATTAGAAACATGTAGGAAACACTTGAAATGCTGGTACATAGAGCCGTTCTATCTTTATGTTCATGTTCAATCACGGAGATTAGAGGTAGAATGCTGCGAAATGACGAGAGTACAGATAATTTTTACCATTCTGGCTAATTTAGATGATGTTTTTCCAAAGACAGTGCTTTCAAATATTGAGAATTTCCATTTATAAAGCTCAGAATATGTGTGAAGCTGATAAATGAAGAGAATACTGTTTATATTTACAGGTGATTATGATTAGACTGGCGTTTACTGAATGACTCAATTTAAACCTTGAAGATTCCTATAAATACTTGTAGGAAAACTGTCTACCTTTGGTAAAACTCTTCACATACACAATGATAGTCCCGAGAAATGATTAGAAACATGTAAGAAACACTTGAAATGCTGGTACATAGCGCTGTTCTCTGTTTATATTCATGTTCAATCACGGAGATTAGAGATAGAATGCTGCATAATGACGAGAGTACAGATAATGTTTACCATTCTGGCTACTTTAGATGATGTATTTCCGAAGAATGAGCTTTCAAATATTAAGAATTGCAGTTTATAAAGCTGGAATATGGGTATGAAGCTGATAAATGAAGAGAATACTGTTTATATTTACAACTGAGGCTGAATTGCCTGGCGTTTTCTGAATGGCACAGTTTATATCTAGGAGATTCCTGTGTATACTTTCAGGAAAACTGTCTACTTTTGGTAATACTCTTAAAATACACAATGATAGTCCCCGAAATGATTAGAAACATGTGAGAAACACTTGAAATAGGGGTAAATAGAGCCGTTCTATCCTGATGACCTAGTTCAATCACCGAGATTAGAGGTAGAAAACTCTAAAAATGAAGAGAGTAATGATAATGTTTACAATTCCCGCTACTCTAGATGGTGTTTTTCCACAGAAAGTGCTTAAAACGTTATGAATTGCTGTTTAGAAGCTCAGAATATGTGTATGAGGATGATAAATGAAGAGAATACTGTTTATATTTACAGGTGATTCTGATTAGACTGGCGTTTTCTGAATGGCTCAATTTAAACCTTTAAGATTCCTGGGTATACTTCTAGGAAAACTGTCTACTTTTCGTAAAACGCTTAACATACACAATGATAGTCCCGAGAAATGATTAGAAACATGTAAGAAACACTTGAAATGCTGGTACATAGAGCTGTTCTATCTTTATGTTCATGTTCAATCACGGAGATTAGAGGTAGAATGCTGCGTAATGACGAGAGTACAGATAATGTTTACCATTCTGGCTACTTTAGATGATGTTTTTCCAAAGAAAGTGCTTTCAAATATTGAGAATTTCCATTTATAAAGCTCAGAATATGTGTGAAGCTGATAAATGAAGAGAATACTGTTTATATTTACAGTTGACTATGATTAGACTGGCGTTTTCTGAATGAAACACTTTAAATCTTGAAGATTCATGTATATACTTCTGGGAAAACTGTCTAATTTTGAAAAACTGTAAAAATACACAATGATAGTCCTGGGAAATGATTAGAAACATGTAGGAAACACTTGAAATGCTGGTACATAGAGCCGTTCTATCTTTATGTTCATGTTCAATCACGGAGATTAGAGGTAGAATGCTGCGAAATGACGAGAGTACAGATAATTTTTACCATTCTGGCTACATTAGATAATGTTTTTCCAAAGAAAGTGCTTTCAAATATTAAGAATTTCCATTTATAAAGCTCAGAATATGTGTGAAGCTGATAAATGAAGAGAATACTGTTTATATTTACAGGTGATTATGATTAGACTGGCGTTTACTGAATGACTCAAATTAAACCTTGAAGATTCCTATAAATACTTGTAGGAAAACTGTCTACCTTTGGTAAAACTCTTCACATACACAATGATAGTCCCGAGAAATGATTAGAAACATGTAAGAAACACTTGAAATGCTGGTACATAGCGCTGTTCTCTGTTTATATTCATGTTCAATCACGGAGATTAGAGATAGAATGCTGCATAATGATGAGAGTACAGATAATGTTTACCATTCTGGCTACTTTAGATGATGTATTTCCGAAGAATGAGCTTTCAAATATTAAGAATTGCAGTTTATAAAGCTAGAATATGGGTATGAAGCTGATAAATGAAGAGAATACTGTTTATATTTACAACTGAGGCTGAATTGCCTGGCGTTTTCTGAATGGCACAGTTTATATCTAGCAGATTCCTGTGTATACTTTCAGGAAAACTGTCTACTTTTGGTAATACTCTTAAAATACACAATGATAGTCCCCGAAATGATTATAAACATGTGAGAAACACTTTAAATAGGTGTAAATAGAGCCGTTCTATCCTGATGGCCTAGTTCAATCACCAAGATTAGAGGTCGAAAACTCTAAAAATGAAGAGAGTAATGATAATGTTTACAATTCCCGCTACTCTAGATGGTGTTTTTCCACAGAAAGTGCTTCCAACGTTATGAATTGCTGTTTAGAAGCTCAGAATATGTGTATGAGGATGATAAATGAAGAGAATACTGTTTATATTTACAGGTGATTCTGATTAGACTGGCGTTTTCTGAATGGCTCAATTTAAACCTTTAAGATTCCTGGGTATACTTCTAGGAAAACTGTCTACTTTTCGTAAAACGCTTAACATACACAATGATAGTCCCGAGAAATGATTAGAAACATGTAAGAAACACTTGAAATGCTGGTACATAGGGCTGTTCTATCTTTATGTTCATGTTCAATCACGGAGATTAGAGGTAGAATGCTGCGAAATGACGAGAGTACAGATAATGCTTACCATTCTGGCTAATTTAGATGATGTTTTTCCAAAGACAGTGCTTTCAAATATTGAGAATTTCCATTTATAAAGCTCAGAATATGTGTGAAGCTGATAAATGAAGAGAATACTGTTTATATTTACAGTTGACTATGATTAGACTGGCGTTTTCTGAATGAAACACTTTAAATCCTGAAGATTCATGTATATACTTCTGGGAAAACTGTCTAATTTTGAAAAACTATAAAAATACACAATGATAGTCCTGGGAAATGATTAGAAACATGTAGGAAACACTTGAAATGCTGGTACATAGCACTGTTCTCTGTTTATATTCATGTTCAATCACGGAGATTAGAGATAGAATGCTGCATAATGACGAGAGTACAGATAATGTTTACCATTCTGGCTACTTTAGATGATGTATTTCCGAAGAATGAGCTTTCAAATATTAAGAATTGCAGTTTATAAAGCTGGAATATGGGTATGAAGCTGATAAATGAAGAGAATACTGTTTATATTTACAACTGAGGCTGAATTGCCTGGCGTTTTCTGAATGGCACAGTTTATATCTAGGAGATTCCTGTGTATACTTTCAGGAAAACTGTCTACTTTTGGTAATACTCTGAAAATACACAATGATAGTCCCCGAAATGATTAGAAACATGTGAGAAACACTTGAAATAGGGGTAAATAGAGCCGTTCTATCCTGATGACCTAGTTCAATCACCGAGATTAGAGGTAGAAAACTCTAAAAATGAAGAGAGTAATGATAATGTTTACAATTCCCGCTACTCTAGATGGTGTTTTTCCACAGAAAGTGCTTCCAACGTTATGAATTGCTGTTTAGAAGCTCAGAATATGTGTATGAGGATGATAAATGAAGAGAATACTGTTTATATTTACAGGTGATTCTGATTAGACTGGCGTTTTCTGAATGGCTCAATTTAAACCTTTAAGATTCCTGGGTATACTTCTAGGAAAACTGTCTACTTTTCGTAAAACGCTTAACATACACAATGATAGTCCGGAGAAATGATTAGAAACATGTAAGAAACACTTGAAATGCTGGTACATAGAGCTGTTGTATCTTTATGTTCATGTTCAATCACGGAGATTAGAGGTAGAATGCTGCGAAATGACGAGAGTACAGATAATGTTTACCATTCTGGCTACTTTAGATGATGTTTTTCCAAAGAAAGTGCTTTCAAATATTGAGAATTTCCATTTATAAAGCTCAGAATATGTGTGAAGCTGATAAATGAAGAGAATACTGTTTATATTTACAGTTGACTATGATTAGACTGGTGTTTTCTGAATGAAACACTTTAAATCCTGAAGATTCATGTATATACTTCTGGGAAAACTGTCTAATTTTGAAAAACTGTAAAAATACACAATGATAGTCCTGGAAAATGATTAGAAACATGTAGGAAACACTTGAAATGCTGGTACATAGAGCCGTTCTATCTTTATGTTCATGTTCAATCACGGAGATTAGAGGTAGAATGCTGCGAAATGACGAGAGTACAGATAATTTTTACCATTCTGGCTAATTTAGATGATGTTTTTCCAAAGACAGTGCTTTCAAATATTGAGAATTTCCATTTATAAAGCTCAGAATATGTGTGAAGCTGATAAATGAAGAGAATACTGTTTATATTTACAGGTGATTATGATTAGACTGGCGTTTACTGAATGACTCAATTTAAACCTTGAAGATTCCTATAAATACTTGTAGGAAAACTGTCTACCTTTGGTAAAACTCTTCACATACACAATGATAGTCCCGAGAAATGATTAGAAACATGTAAGAAACACTTGAAATGCTGTTACATAGCGCTGTTCTCTGTTTATATTCATGTTCAATCACGGAGATTAGAGATAGAATGCTGCATAATGACGAGAGTACAGATAATGTTTACCATTCTGGCTACTTTAGATGATGTATTTCCGAAGAATGAGCTTTCAAATATTAAGAATTGCAGTTTATAAAGCTGGAATATGGGTATGAAGCTGATAAATGAAGAGAATACTGTTTATATTTACAACTGAGGCTGAATTGCCTGGCGTTTTCTGAATGGCACAGTTTATATCTAGGAGATTCCTGTGTATACTTTCAGGAAAACTGTCTACTTTTGGTAATACTCTTAAAATACACAATGATAGTCCCCGAAATGATTAGAAACATGTGAGAAACACTTGAAATAGGGGTAAATAGAGCCGTTCTATCCTGATGACCTAGTTCAATCACCGAGATTAGAGGTAGAAAACTCTAAAAATGAAGAGAGTAATGATAATGTTTACAATTCCCGCTACTCTAGATGGTGTTTTTCCACAGAAAGTGCTTCCAACGTTATGAATTGCTGTTTAGAAGCTCAGAATATGTGTATGAGGATGATAAATGAAGAGAATACTGTTTATATTTACAGGTGATTCTGATTAGACTGGCGTTTTCTGAATGGCTCAATTTAAACCTTTAAGATTCCTGGGTATACTTCTAGGAAAACTGTCTACTTTTCGTAAAACGCTTAACATACACAATGATAGTCCCGAGAAATGATTAGAAACATGTAAGAAACACTTGAAATGCTAGTACATAGAGCTGTTCTATCTTTATGTTCATGTTCAATCGGTGAGATTAGAGGTAGAATGCTGCGTAATGACGAGAGTACAGATAATGTTTACCATTCTGGCTACTTTAGATGATGTTTTTCCAAAGAAAGTGCTTTCAAATATTGAGAATTTCCATTTATAAAGCTCAGAATATGTGTGAAGCTGATAAATGAAGTGAATACTGTTTATATTTACAGTTGACTATGATTAGACTGGCGTTTTCTGAATGAAACACTTTAAATCTTGAAGATTCATGTATATACTTCTGGGAAAACTGTCTAATTTTGAAAAACTGTAAAAATACACAATGATAGTCCTGGGAAATGATTAGAAACATGTAGGAAACACTTGAAATGCTGGTACATAGAGCCGTTCTATCTTTATGTTCATGTTCAATCACGGAGATTAGAGGTAGAATGCTGCGAAATGACGAGAGTACAGATAATTTTTACCATTCTGGCTACATTAGATAATGTTTTTCCAAAGAAAGTGCTTTCAAATATTAAGAATTTCCAGTTATAAAGCTCAGAATATGTGTGAAGCTGATAAATGAAGAGAATACTGTTTATATTTACAGGTGATTATGATTAGACTGGCGTTTACTGAATGACTCAAATTAAACCTTGAAGATTCCTATAAATACTTGTAGGAAAACTGTCTACCTTTGGTAAAACTCTTCACATACACAATGATAGTCCCGAGAAATGATTAGAAACATGTAAGAAACACTTGAAATGCTGGTACATAGCGCTGTTCTCTGTTTATATTCATGTTCAATCACGGAGATTAGAGATAGAATGCTGCATAATGACGAGAGTACAGATAATGTTTACCATTCTGGCTACTTTAGATGATGTATTTCCGAAGAATGAGCTTTCAAATATTAAGAATTGCAGTTTATAAAGCTAGAATATGGGTATGAAGCTGATAAATGAAGAGAATACTGTTTATATTTACAACTGAGGCTGAATTGCCTGGCGTTTTCTGAATGGCACAGTTTATATCTAGGAGATTCCTGTGTATACTTTCAGGAAAACTGTCTACTTTTGGTAATACTCTTAAAATACACAATGATAGTCCCCGAAATGATTAGAAACATGTGAGAAACACTTTAAATAGGGGTAAATAGAGCCGTTCTATCCTGATGGCCTAGTTCAATCACCGAGATTAGAGGTCGAAAACTCTAAAAATGAAGAGAGTAATGATAATGTTTACAATTCCCGCTACTCTAGATGGTGTTTTTCCACAGAAAGTGCTTCCAACGTTATGAATTGCTGTTTAGAAGCTCAGAATATGTGTATGAGGCTGATAAATGAAGAGAATACTGTTTATATTTACAGGTGATTCTGATTAGACTGGCGTTTTCTGAATGGCTCAATTTAAACCTTTAAGATTCCTGGGTATACTTCTAGGAAAACTGTCTACTTTTCGTAAAACGCTTAACATACACAATGATAGTCCCGAGAAATGATTAGAAACATGTAAGAAACACTTGAAATGCTGGTACATAGGGCTGTTCTATCTTTATGTTCATGTTCAATCACGGAGATTAGAGGTAGAATGCTGCGAAATGACGAGAGTACAGATAATGCTTACCATTCTGGCTAATTTAGATGATGTTTTTCCAAAGACAGTGCTTTCAAATATTGAGAATTTCCATTTATAAAGCTCAGAATATGTGTGAAGCTGATAAATGAAGAGAATACTGTTTATATTTACAGTTGACTATGATTAGACTGGCGTTTTCTGAATGAAACACTTTAAATCCTGAAGATTCATGTATATACTTCTGGGAAAACTGTCTAATTTTGAAAAACTGTAAAAATACACAATGATAGTCCTGGGAAATGATTAGAAACATGTAGGAAACACTTGAAATGCTGGTACATAGCGCTGTTCTCTGTTTATATTCATGTTCAATCACGGAGATTAGAGATAGAATGCTGCATAATGACGAGAGTACAGATAATGTTTACCATTCTGGCTACTTTAGATGATGTATTTCCGAAGAATGAGCTTTCAAATATTAAGAATTGCAGTTTATAAAGCTGGAATATGGGTATGAAGCTGATAAATGAAGAGAATACTGTTTATATTTACAACTGAGGCTGAATTGCCTGGCGTTTTCTGAATGGCACAGTTTATATCTAGGAGATTCCTGTGTATACTTTCAGGAAAACTGTCTACTTTTGGTAATACTCTTAAAATACACAATGATAGTCCCCGAAATGATTAGAAACATGTGAGAAACACTTGAAATAGGGGTAAATAGAGCCGTTCTATCCTGATGACGAGTTCAATCACCGAGATTAGAGGTAGAAAACTCTAAAAATGAAGAGAGTAATGATAATGTTTACAATTCCCGCTACTCTAGATGGTGTTTTTCCACAGAAAGTGCTTCCAACGTTATGAATTGCTGTTTAGAAGCTCAGAATATGTGTATGAGGATGATAAATGAAGAGAATACTGTTTATATTTACAGGTGATTCTGATTAGACTGGCGTTTTCTGAATGGCTCAATTTAAACCTTTAAGATTCCTGGGTATACTTCTAGGAAAACTGTCTACTTTTCGTAAAACGCTTAACATACACAATGATAGTCCCGAGAAATGATTAGAAACATGTAAGAAACACTTGAAATGCTGGTACATAGAGCTGTTCTATCTTTATGTTCATGTTCAATCACGGAGATTAGAGGTAGAATGCTGCGAAATGACGAGAGTACAGATAATGTTTACCATTCTGGCTACTTTAGATGATGTTTTTCCAAAGAAAGTGCTTTCAAATATTGAGAATTTCCATTTATAAAGCTTAGAATATGTGTGAAGCTGATAAATGAAGAGAATACTGTTTATATTTACAGTTGACTATGATTAGACTGGCGTTTTCTGAATGAAACACTTTAAATCTTGAAGATTCATGTATATACTTCTGGGAAAACTGTCTAATTTTGAAAAACTGTAAAAATACACAATGATAGTCCTGGGAAATGATTAGAAACATGTAGGAAACACTTGAAATGCTGGTACATAGAGCCGTTCTATCTTTATGTTCATGTTCAATCACGGAGATTAGAGGTAGAATGCTGCGAAATGACGAGAGTACAGGTAATTTTTACCATTCTGGCTACATTAGATAATGTTTTTCCAAAGAAAGTGCTTTCAAATATTAAGAATTTCCATTTATAAAGCTCAGAATATGTGTGAAGCTGATAAATGAAGAGAATACTGTTTATATTTACAGGTGATTATGATTAGACTGGCGTTTACTGAATGACTCAATTTAAACCTTGAAGATTCCTATAAATACTTGTAGGAAAACTGTCTACCTTTGGTAAAACTCTTCACATACACAATGATAGTCCCGAGAAATGATTAGAAACATGTAAGAAACACTTGAAATGCTGGTACATAGCGCTGTTCTCTGTTTATATTCATGTTCAATCGCGGAGATTAGAGATAGAATGCTGCATAATGACGAGAGTACAGATAATGTTTACCATTCTGGCTACTTTAGATGATGTATTTCCGAAGAATGAGCTTTCAAATATTAAGAATTGCAGTTTATAAAGCTAGAATATGGGTATGAAGCTGATAAATGAAGAGAATACTGTTTATATTTACAACTGAGGCTGAATTGCCTGGCTTTTTCTGAATGGCACAGTTTATATCTAGGAGATTCCTGTGTATACTTTCAGGAAAACTGTCTACTTTTGGTAATACTCTTAAAATACACAATGATAGTCCCCGAAATGATTAGAAACATGTGAGAAACACTTTAAATAGGGGTAAATAGAGCCGTTCTATCCTGATGGCCTAGTTCAATCACCGAGATTAGAGGTCGAAAACTCTAAAAATGAAGAGAGTAATGATAATGTTTACAATTCCGGCTACTCTAGATGATGTTTTTCCACAGAAAGTGCTTCCAACGTTATGAATTGCTGTTTAGAAGCTCAGAATATGTGTATGAGGATGATAAATGAAGAGAATACTGTTTATATTTACAGGTGATTCTGATTAGACTGGCGTTTTCTGAATGGCTCAATTTAAACCTTTAAGATTCCTGGGTATACTTCTAGGAAAACTGTCTACTTTTCGAAAACGCTTAACATACACAATGATAGTCCCGAGAAATGATTAGAAACATGTAAGAAACACTTGAAATGCTGGTACATAGGGCTGTTCTATCTTTATGTTCATGTTCAATCACGGAGATTAGAGGTAGAATGCTGCGAAATGACGAGAGTACAGATAATGCTTACCATTCTGGCTAATTTAGATGATGTTTTTCCGAAGAAAGTGCTTTCAAATATTGAGAATTTCCATTTATAAAGCTCAGAATATGTGTGAAGCTGATAAATGAAGAGAATACTGTTTATATTTACAGTTGACTATGATTAGACTGGCGTTTTCTGAATGAAACACTTTAAATCCTGAAGATTCATGTATATACTTCTGGGAAAACTGTCTAATTTTGAAAAACTGTAAAAATACACAATTATAGTCCTGGGAAATGATTAGAAACATGTAGGAAACACTTGAAATGCTGGTACATAGCGCTGTTCTCTGTTTATATTCATGTTCAATCACGGAGATTAGAGATAGAATGCTGCATAATGACGAGAGTACAGATAATGTTTACCATTCTGGCTACTTTAGATGATGTATTTCCGAAGAATGAGCTTTCAAATATTAAGAATTGCAGTTTATAAAGCTAGAATATGGGTATGAAGCTGATAAATGAAGAGAATACTGTTTATATTTACAACTGAGGCTGAATTGCCTGGCGTTTTCTGAATGGCACAGTTTATATCTAGGAGATTACTGTGTATACTTTCAGGAAAACTGTCTACTTTTGGTAATACTCTTAAAATACACAATGATAGTCCCCGAAATGATTAGAAACATGTGAGAAACACTTTAAATAGGGGTAAATAGAGCCGTTCTATCCTGATGGCCTAGTTCAATCACCGAGATTAGAGGTCGAAAACTCTAAAAATGAAGAGAGTAATGATAATGTTTACAATTCCCGCTACTCTAGATGGTGTTTTTCCACAGAAAGTGCTTCCAACGTTATGAATTGCTGTTTAGAAGCTCAGAATATGTGTATGAGGCTGATAAATGAAGAGAATACTGTTTATATTTACAGGTGATTCTGATTAGACTGGCGTTTTCTGAATGGCTCAATTTAAACCTTTAAGATTCCTGGGTATACTTCTAGGAAAACTGTCTACTTTTCGTAAAACGCTTAACATACACAATGATAGTCCCGAGAAATGATTAGAAACATGTAAGAAACACTTGAAATGCTGGTACATAGGGCTGTTCTATCTTTATGTTCATGTTCAATCACGGAGATTAGAGGTAGAATGCTGCGAAATGACGAGAGTACAGATAATGCTTACCATTCTGGCTAATTTAGATGATGTTTTTCCAAAGAAAGTGCTTTCAAATATTGAGAACTTCCATTTATAAAGCTCAGAATATGTGTGAAGCTGATAAATGAAGAGAATACTGTTTATATTTACAGTTGACTATGATTAGACTGGCGTTTTCTGAATGAAACACTTTAAATCCTGAAGATTCATGTATATACTTCTGGGAAAACTGTCTAATTTTGAAAAACTGTAAAAATACACAATGATAGTCCTGGGAAATGATTAGAAACATGTAGGAAACACTTGAAATGCTGGTACATAGCGCTGTTCTCTGTTTATATTCATGTTCTTCACGGAGATTAGAGATAGAATGCTGCATAATGACGAGAGTACAGATAATGTTTACCATTCTGGCTACTTTAGATGATGTATTTCCGAAGAATGAGCTTTCAAATATTAAGAATTGCAGTTTATAAAGCTGGAATATGGGTATGAAGCTGATAAATGAAGAGAATACTGTTTATATTTACAACTGAGGCTGAATTGCCTGGCGTTTTCTGAATGGCACAGTTTATATCTAGGAGATTCCTGTGTATACTTTCAGTAAAACTGTCTACTTTTGGTAATACTCTTAAAATACACAATGATAGTCCCCGAAATGATTAGAAACATGTGAGAAACACTTGAAATAGGGGTAAATAGAGCCGTTCTATCCTGATGACCTAGTTCAATCACCGAGATTAGAGGTCGAAAACTCTAAAAATGAAGAGAGTAATGATAATGTTTACAATTCCGGCTACTCTAGATGGTGTTTTTCCACAGAAAGTGCTTCCAACGTTATGAATTGCTGTTTAGAAGCTCAGAATATGTGTATGAGGATGATAAATGAAGAGAATACTGTTTATATTTACAGGTGATTCTGATTAGACTGGCGATTTCTGAATGGCTCAATTTAAACCTTTAAGATTCCTGGGTATACTTCTAGGAAAACTGTCTACTTTTCGTAAAACGCTTAACATACACAATGATAGTCCCGAGAAATGATTAGAAACATGTAAGAAACACTTGAAATGCTGGTACATAAAGCTGTTCTATCTTTATGTTCATGTTCAATCGGGGAGATAAGAGGTAGAATGCTGCGAAATGACGAGAGTACAGATAATGTTTACCATTCTGGCTACTTTAGATGATGTTTTTCCAAAGAAAGTGCTTTCAAATATTGAGAATTTCCATTTATAAAGCTCAGAATATGTGTGAAGCTGATAAATGAAGAGAATACTGTTTATATTTACAGTTGACTATGATTAGACTGGCGTTTTCTGAATGAAACACTTTAAATCCTGAAGATTCATGTATATACTTCTGGGAAAACTGTCTAATTTTGAAAAACTGTAAAAATACACAATGATAGTCCTGGGAAATGATTAGAAACATGTAGGAAACACTTGAAATGCTGGTACATAGAGCCGTTCTATCTTTATGTTCATGTTCAATCACGGAGATTAGAGGTAGAATGCTGCGAAATGACGAGAGTACAGATAATTTTTACCATTCTGGCTACATTAGATAATGTTTTTCCAAAGAAAGTGCTTTCAAATATTAAGAATTTCCATTTATAAAGCTCAGAATATGTGTGAAGCTGATAAATGAAGAGAATACTGTTTATATTTACAGGTGATTATGATTAGACTGGCGTTTACTGAATGACTCAATTTAAACCTTGAAGATTCCTGTAAATACTTGTAGGAAAACTGTCTACCTTTGGTAAAACTCTTCACATACACAATGATAGTCCCGAGAAATGATTAGAAACATGTAAGAAACACTTGAAATGCTGGTACATAGCGCTGTTCTCTGTTTATATTCATGTTCAATCACGGAGATTAGAGATAGAATGCTGGATAATGACGAGAGTACAGATAATGTTTACCATTCTGGCTACTTTAGATGATGTATTTCCGAAGAATGAGCTTTCAAATATTAAGAATTGCAGTTTATAAAGCTAGAATATGGGTATGAAGCTGATAAATGAAGAGAATACTGTTTATATTTACAACTGAGGCTGAATTGCCTGGCGTTTTCTGAATGGCACAGTTTATATCTAGCAGATTCCTGTGTATACTTTCAGGAAAACTGTCTACTTTTGGTAATACTCTTAAAATACACAATGATAGTCCCCGAAATGATTAGAAACATGTGAGAAACACTTTAAATAGGGGTAAATAGAGCCGTTCTATCCTGATGGCCTAGTTCAATCACCGAGATTAGAGGTCGAAAACTCTAAAAATGAAGAGAGTAATGATAATGTTTACAATTCCAGCTACTCTAGATGAAGTTTTTCCACAGAAAGTGCTTCCAACGTTATGAATTGCTGTTTAGAAGCTCAGAATATGTGTATGAGGCTGATAAATGAAGAGAATATTGTTTATATTTACAGGTGATTCTGATTAGACTGGCGTTTTCTGAATGGCTCAATTTAAACCTTTAAGATTCCTGGGTATACTTCTAGGAAAACTGTCTACTTTTCGTAAAACGCTTAACATACACAATGATAGTCCCGAGAAATGATTAGAAACATGTAAGAAACACTTGAAATGCTGGTACATAGGGCTGTTCTATCTTTATGTTCATGTTCAATCACGGAGATTAGAGGTAGAATGCTGGGAAATGACGAGAGTACAGATAATGCTTACCATTCTGGCTAATTTAGATGATGTTTTTCCAAAGAAAGTGCTTTCAAATATTGAGAATTTCCATTTATAAAGCTCAGAATATGTGTGAAGCTGATAAATGAAGAGAATACTGTTTATATTTACAGTTGACTATGATTAGACTGGCGATTTCTGAATGAAACACTTTAAATCCTGAAGATTCATGTATATACTTCTGGGAAAACTGTCTAATTTTGAAAAACTGTAAAAATACACAATGATAGTCCTGGGAAATGATTAGAAACATGTAGGAAACACTTGAAATGCTGGTACATAGCGCTGTTCTCTGTTTATATTCATGTTCAATCACGGAGATTAGAGATAGAATGCTGCATAATGACGAGAGTACAGATAATGTTTACCATTCTGGCTACTTTAGATGATGTATTTCCGAAGAATGAGCTTTCAAATATTAAGAATTGCAGTTTATAAAGCTAGAATATGGGTATGAAGCTGATAAATGAAGAGAATACTGTTTATATTTACAACTGAGGCTGAATTGCCTGGCGTTTTCTGAATGGCACAGGTTATATCTAGGAGATTCCTGTGTATACTTTCAGGAAAACTGTCTACTTTTGGTAATACTCTTAAAATACACAATGATAGTCCCCAAAATGATTAGAAACATGTGAGAAACACTTTAAATAGGGGTAAATAGAGCCGTTCTATCCTGATGGCCTAGTTCAATCACCGAGATTAGAGGTAGAAAACTCTCAAATGAAGAGAGTAATGATAATGTTTACAATTCCCGCTACTCTAGATGGTGTTTTTCCACAGAAAGTGCTTCCAACGTTATGAATTGCTGTTTAGAAGCTCAGAATATGTGTATGAGGCTGATAAATGAAGAGAATACTGTTTATATTTACAGGTGATTCTGATTAGACTGGCGTTTTCTGAATGGCTCAATTTAAACCTTTAAGATTCCTGGGTATACTTCTAGGAAAACTGTCTACTTTTCGTCAAACGCTTAACATACACAATGATAGTCCCGAGAAATGATTAGAAACATGTAAGAAACACTTGAAATGCTGGTACATAGGGCTGTTCTATCTTTATGTTCATGTTCAATCACGGAGATTAGAGGTAGAATGCTGCGAAATGACGAGAGTACAGATAATGCTTACCATTCTGGCTAATTTAGATGATGTTTTTCCTAAGAAAGTGCTTTCAAATATTGAGAATTTCCATTTATTAAGCTCAGAATATGTGTGAAGCTGATAAATGAAGAGAATACTGTTTATATTTACAGTTGACTATGATTAGACTGGCGTTTTCTGAATGAAACACTTTAAATCCTGAAGATTCATGTATATACTTCTGGGAAAACTGTCTAATTTTGAAAAACTGTAAAAATACACAATGATAGTCCTGGGAAATGATTAGAAACATGTAGGAAACACTTGAAATGCTGGTACATAGCGCTGTTCTCTGTTTATATTCATGTTCAATCACGGAGATTAGAGATAGAATGCTGCATAATGACGAGAGTACAGATAATGTTTACCATTCTGGCTACTTTAGATGATGTATTTCCGAAGATTGAGCTTTCAAATATTAAGAATTGCAGTTTATAAAGCTGGAATATGGGTATGAAGCTGATAAATGAAGAGAATACTGTTTATATTTACAACTGAGGCTGAATTGCCTGGCGTTTTCTGAATGGCACAGTTTATATCTAGGAGATTCCTGTGTATACTTTCAGGAAAACTGTCTACTTTTGGTAATACTCTTAAAATACACAATGATAGTCCCCGAAATGATTAGAAACATGTGAGAAACACTTTAAATAGGGGTAAATAGAGCCGTTCTATCCTGATGGCCTAGTTCAATCACCGAGATTAGAGGTCGAAAACTCTAAAAATGAAGAGAGTAATGATAATGTTTACAATTCCGGCGACTCTAGATGGTGTTTTTCCACAGAAAGTGCTTCCAACGTTATGAATTGCTGTTTAGAAGCTCAGAATATGTGTATGAGGATGATAAATGAAGAGAATACTGTTTATATTTACAGGTGATTCTGATTAGACTGGCGATTTCTGAATGGCTCAATTTAAACCTTTAAGATTCCTGGGTATACTTCTAGGAAAACTGTCTACTTTTCGTAAAACGCTTAACATACACAATGATAGTCCCGAGAAATGATTAGAAACATGTAAGAAACACTTGAAATGCTGGTACATAGAGCTGTTCTATCTTTATGTTCATGTTCAATCGGTGAGATTAGAGGTAGAATGCTGCGAAATGACGAGAGTACAGATAATGTTTACCATTCTGGCTACTTTAGATGATGTTTTTCCAAAGAAAGTGCTTTCAAATATTGAGAATTTCCATTTATAAAGCTCAGAATATGTGTGAAGCTGATAAATGAAGACAATACTGTTTATATTTACAGTTGACTATGATTAGACTGGCGTTTTCTGAATGAAACACTTTAAATCCTGAAGATTCATGTATATACTTCTGGGAAAACTGTCTAATTTTGAAAAACTGTAAAAATACACAATGATAGTCCTGGGAAATGATTAGAAACATGTAGGAAACACTTGAAATGCTGGTACATAGCGCTGTTCTCTGTTTATATTCATGTTCTTCACGGAGATTAGAGATAGAATGCTGCATAATGACGAGAGTACAGATAATGTTTACCATTCTGGCTACTTTAGATTATGTATTTCCGAAGAATGAGCTTTCAAATATTAAGATTGCAGTTTATAAAGCTGGAATATGGGTATGAAGCTGATAAATGAAGAGAATACTGTTTATATTTACAACTGAGGCTGAATTGCCTGGCGTTTTCTGAATGGCACAGTTTATATCTAGGAGATTCCTGTGTATACTTTCAGGAAAACTGTCTACTTTTGGTAATACTCTTAAAATACACAATGATAGTGCCCGAAATGATTAGAAACATGTGAGAAACACTTTAAATAGGGGTAAATAGAGCCGTTCTATCCTGATGGCCTAGTTCAATCACTGAGATTAGAGGTCGAAAACTCTAAAAATGAAGAGAGTAATGATAATGTTTACAATTCCCGCTACTCTAGATGGTGTTTTTCCACAGAAAATGCTTCCAACGTTATGAATTGCTGTTTAGAAGCTCAGAATATGTGTATGAGGATGATAAATGAAGAGAATACTGTTTATATTTACAGGTGATTCTGATTAGACTGGCGTTTTCTGAATGGCTCAATTTAAACCTTTAAGATTCCTGGGTATACTTCTAGGAAAACTGTCTACTTTTCGTAAAACGCTTAACATACACAATGATAGTCCCGAGAAATGATTAGAAACATGTAAGAAACACTTGAAATGCTGGTACATAGAGCTGTTCTATCTTTATGTTCATGTTCAAACACGGAGATTAGAGGTAGAATGCTGCGAAATGACGAGAGTACAGATAATGTTTACCATTCTGGCTACTTTAGATGATGTTTTTCCAAAGAAAGTGCTTTCAAACATTGAGAATTTCCATTTATAAAGCTCAGAATATGTGTGAAGCTGATAAATGAAGAGAATACTGTTTATATATACAGGTGACGATGATTAGACTGGCGATTTCTGAATGAAAAACTTTAAATCCTGAAGATTCATGTATATACTTCTGGGAAAACTGTCTAATTTTGAAAAACTGTAAAAATACACAATGATAGTCCTGGGAAATGATTAGAAACATGTAGGAAACACTTGAAATGCTGGTACATAGAGCCGTTCTATCTTTTTGTTCATGTTCAATCACGGAGATTAGAGGTAGAATGCTGCGAAATGACGAGAGTACAGATAATTTTTACCATTCTGGCTACATTAGATAATGTTTTTCCAAAGAAAGTGCTTTCAAATATTAAGAATTTCCATTTATACAGCTCAGAATATGTGTGAAGCTGATAAATGAAGAGAATACTGTTTATATTTACAGGTGATTATGATTAGACTGGCGTTTACTGAATGACTCAATTTAAACCTTGAAGATTCCTATAAATACTTGTAGGAAAACTGTCTACCTTTGGTAAAACTCTTCACATACACAATGATAGTCCCGAGAAATGATTAGAAACATGTAGGAAACACTTGAAATGCTGGTACATAGCGCTGTTCTCTGTTTATATTCATGTTCAATCACGGAGATTAGAGATAGAATGCTGCATAATGACGAGAGTACAGATAATGTTTACCATTCTGGCTACTTTAGATGATGTATTTCCGAAGAATGAGCTTTCAAATATTAAGAATTGCAGTTTATAAAGCTAGAATATGGGTATGAAGCTGATAAATGAAGAGAATACTGTTTATATTTACAGTTGACTATGATTAGACTGGCGTTTTCCAAATGAAACACTTTAAATCCTGAAGATTCATGTATATACTTCTGGGAAAACTGTCTAATTTTGAAAAACTGTAAAAATACACAATGATAGTCCTGGGAAATGATTAGAAACATGTAGGAAACACTTTGAATGGTGGTACATAGAGCCGATCTATCTTTATGTTCATGTTCAATCACGGAGATTAGAGTTAGAATGCTCTGAAATGACGAGAGTACAGATAATTTTTACCATTCTGGCTACATTAGATAATGTTTTTCCAAAGAAAGTGCTTTCAAATATTAAGAATTTCCATTTATAAAGCTCAGAATATGTGTGAAGCTGATAAATGAAGAGAATACTGTTTATATTTACAGGTGATTATGATTAGACTGGCGTTTACTGAATGACTCAATTTAAACCTTGAAGATTCTTGTTAATACTTGTAAGAAAACTGTCTACCTTTGGTAAAACTCTTCACATACACAATGACAGTCCCGAGAAATGATTAGAAACATGTAAGAAACACTTGAAATGCTGGTACATAGCGCTGTTCTCTGTTTATATTCATGTTCAATCACGGAGATTAGAGATAGAATGCTGGATAATGACGAGAGTACAGATAATGTTTACCATTCTGGCTACTTTAGATGATGTATTTCCGAAGAATGAGCTTTCAAATATTAAGAATTGCAGTTTATAAAGCTAGAATATGGGTATGAAGCTGATAAATGAAGAGAATACTGTTTATATTTACAACTGAGGCTGAATTGCCTGGCGTTTTCTGAATGGCACAATTTATATCTAGAGATTCCTGTGTATACTTTCAGGAAAACTGTCTACTTTTGGTAATACTCTTAAAATACACAATGAGAGTCCCCGAAATGATTAGAAACATGTGAGAAACACTTTAAATAGGGGTAAATAGAGTCGTTCTATCCTGATGGCCTAGTTCAATCACCGAGATTAGAGGTAGAAAACTCTCAAATGAAGAGAGTAATGATAATGTATACAATTCCGGCTACTCTAGATGGTGTTTATCCACAGAAAGTGCTTCCAACGTTATGAATTGCTGTTTAGAAGCTCAGAATATGTGTATGAGGATGATAAATGAAGAGAATACTGTTTATATTTACAGGTGATTCTGATTAGACTGGCCTTTTCTGAATGGCTCAATTTAAACCTTTAAGATTCCTGGGTATACTTCTAGGAAAACTGTCTACTTTTCGTAAAACGCTTAACATACACAATGATAGTCCCGAGAAATGATTAGAAACATGTAAGAAACACTTGAAATGCTGGTACATAGAGCTGTTCTATCTTTATGTTCATGTTCAATCGGGGAGATTAGAGGTAGAATGCTGCGAAATGACTAGAGTAAAGATAATGTTTACCATTCTGGCTACTTTAGATGATGTTTTTCCAAAGAAAGTGCTTTCAAACATTGAGAATTTCCATTTATAGAGCTCAGAATATGTGTGAAGTTGATAAATGAAGAGAATACTGTTTATATTTACAGGTGACTATGATTAGACTGGCATTTTCTGAATGAAACACTTTATATCCTGAAGATTCATGTGTATACTTCTGGGAAAACTGTCTAATTTTGAAAAACTGTAAAAATACACAATGATAGTCCTGGGAAATGATTAGAAACATGTAGGAAACACTTTGAATGGTGGTACATAGAGCCGATCTATCTTTATGTTCATGTTCAGTCACGGAGATTAGAGGTAGAATGCTGCGAAATGACGAGAGTACAGATAATTTTTACCATTCTGGCTACATTAGATAATGTTTTTCCAAAGAAAGTGCTTTCAAATATTAAGAATTTCCATATATAAAGCTCAGAATATGTGTGAAGCTGATAAATGAAGAGAATACTGTTTATATTTACAGGTGATTATGATTAGACTGGCGTTTACTGAATGACTCAATTTAAACCTTGAAGATTCTTGTAAATACTTGTAGGAAAACTGTCTACCTTTGGTAAAACTCTTCACATACACAATGATAGTCCCGAGAAATGATTAGAAACATGTAAGAAACACTTGAAATGCTGGTACATAGCGCTGTTCTCTGTTTATATTCATGTTCAATCACGGAGATTAGAGATAGAATGCTGCATAATGACGAGAGTACAGATAATGTTTACCATTCTGGCTACTTTAGATGATGTATTTCCGAAGAATGAGCTTTCAAATATTAAGAATTGCAGTTTATAAAGCTAGAATATGGGTATGAAGCTGATAAATGAAGAGAATACTGTTTATATTTACAACTGAGGCTGAATTGCCTGGCGTTTTCTGAATGGCACAGTTTATATCTAGAGATTCCTGTGTATACTTTCAGGAAAACTGTCTACTTTTGGTAATACTCTTAAAATACACAATGAGAGTCCCCGAAATGATTAGAAACATGTGAGAAACACTTTAAATAGGGGTAAATAGAGCCGTTCTATCCTGATGGCCTAGTTCAATCACCGAGATTAGAGGTAGAAAACTCTCAAATGAAGAGAGTAATGATAATGTTTACAATTCCGGCTACTCTAGATGGTGTTTATCCACAGAAAGTGCTTCCAACGTTATGAATTGCTGTTTAGAAGCTCAGAATATGTGTATGAGGATGATAAATGAAGAGAATACTGTTTATATTTACAGGTGATTCAGATTAGACTGGCGTTTTCTGAATGGCTCAATTTAAACCTTTAAGATTCCTGGGTATACTTCTAGGAAAACTGTCTACTTTTCGTAAAACGCTTAACATACACAATGATAGTCCCGAGAAATGATTAGAAACATGTAAGAAACACTTGAAATGCTGGTACATAGAGCTGTTCTATCTTTATGTTCATGTTCAATCGGGGATATTAGAGGTAGAATGCTGCGAAATGACGAGAGTACAGATAATGTTTACCATTCTGGCTACTTTAGATGATGTTTTTCCAAAGAAAGTGCTTTCAAACATTGAGAATTTCCATTTATAAAGCTCAGAATATGTGTGAAGCTGATAAATGAAGAGAATACTGTTTATATTTACAGGTGACTATGATTAGACTGGCGTTTTCTGAATGAAACACTTTAAATCCTGAAGATTCATGTGTATACTTCTGGGAAAACTGTGTAATTTTGAAAAACTGTAAAAATACACAATGATAGTCCTGGGAAATGATTAGAAACATGTAGGAAACACTTTGAATGGTGGTACATAGAGCCGTTCTATCTTTAGGTTCATGTTCAATCACGGAGATTAGAGGTAGAATGCTGCGAAATGACGAGAGTACAGATAATTTATACCATTCTGGCTACATTAGATAATGTTTTTCCAAAGAAAGTGCTTTCAAATATTAAGAATTTCCATTTATAAAGCTCAGAATATGTGTGAAGCTGATAAATGAAGAGAATACTGTTTATATTTACAGGTGATTATGATTAGACTGGCGTTTACTGAATGACTCAATTTAAACCTTGAAGATTCCTGTAAATACTTGTAGGAAAACTGTCTACCTTTGGTAAAACTCTTCACATACACAATGACAGTCCCGAGAAATGATTAGAAACATGTAAGAAACACTTGAAATGCTGGTACATAGCGCTGTTCTCTGTTTATATTCATGTTCAATCACGGAGATTAGAGATAGAATGCTGCATAATGACGAGAGTACAGATAATGTTTACCATTCTGGCTACTTTAGATGATGTATTTCCGAAGAATGAGCTTTCGAATATTAAGAATTGCAGTTTATAAAGCTAGAATATGGGTATGAAGCTGATAAATGAAGAGAATACTGTTTATATTTACAACTGAGGCTGAATTGCCTGGCGTTTTCTGATTGGCACACTTTATATCTAGGAGATTCCTGTGTATACTTTCAGGAAAACTGTCTACTTTTGGTAATACTCTTAAAATACACAATGATAGTCCCCGAAATGATTAGAAACATGTGAGAAACACTTTAAATAGGGGTAAATAGAGCCGTTCTATCCTGATGGCCTAGTTCAATCACCGAGATTAGAGGTAGAAAACTCTCAAATGAAGAGAGTAATGATAATGTTTACAATTCCGGCTACTCTAGATGGTGTTTTTCCACAGAAAGTGCTTCCAACGTTATGAATTGCTGTTTAGAAGCTCAGAATATGTGTATGAGGATGATTAATGAAGAGAATACTGTTTATATTTACAGGTGATTCTGATTAGACTGGCGTTTTCTGAATGGCTCAATTTAAACCTTTAAGATTCCTGGGTATACTTCTAGGAAAACTGTCTACTTTTCGTAAAACGCTTAACATACACAATGATAGTCCCGAGAAATGATTAGAAACATGTAAGAAACACTTGAAATGCTGGTACATAGAGCTGTTCTATCTTTATGTTCATGTTCAATCCGGGAGATTAGAGGTAGAATGCTGCGAAATGACGAGAGTACAGATAATGTTTACCATTCTGGCTACTTTAGATGATGTTTTTCCAAAGAAAGTGCTTTCAACCATTGAGAATTTCCATTTCTAAAGCTCAGAATATGTGTGAAGCTGATAAATGAAGAGAATACTGTTGATATTTACAGGTGATTATGATTAGACTGGCGTTTACTGAATGACTCAATTTAAACCTTGAAGATTCCTGTAAATACTTGTAGGAAAACTGTCTACCTTTGGTAAAACTCTTCACATACACAATGATAGTCCCGAGAAATTATTAGAAACATGTAAGAAACACTTGAAATGCTGGTACATAGCGCTGTTCTCTGTTTATATTCATGTTCAATCACGGAGATTAGAGTTAGAATGCTGCATAATGACGAGAGTACAGATAATGTTTACCATTCTGGCTACTTTAGATGATGTATTTCCGAAGAATGAGCTTTCAAATATTAAGAATTGCAGTTTATAAAGCTAGAATATGGGTATGAAGCTGATAAATGAAGAGAATACTGTTTATATTTACAGTTGACTATGATTAGACTGGCGTTTTCCAAATGAACCACTTTAAATCCTGAAGATTCATGTATATACTTCTGGGAAAACTGTCTAATTTTGAAAAACTGTAAAAATACACAATGATAGTCCTGGGAAATGATTAGAAACATGTAGGAAACACTTTGAATGGTGGTACATAGAGCCGATCTATCTTTATGTTCATGTTCAATCACGGAGATTAGAGTTAGAATGCTCTGAAATGACGAGAGTACAGATAATTTTTACCATTCTGGCTACATTAGATAATGTTTTTCCAAAGAAAGTGCTTTCAAATATTAAGAATTTCCATTTATAAAGCTCAGAATATGTGTGAAGCTGATAAATGAAGAGAATACTGTTTATATTTACAGGTGATTATGATTAGACTGGCGTTTACTGAATGACTCAATTTAAACCTTGAAGATTCTTGTTAATACTTGTAGGAAAACTGTCTACCTTTGGTAAAACTCTTCACATACACAATGACAGTCCCGAGAAATGATTAGAAACATGTAAGAAACACTTGAAATGCTGGTACATAGCGCTGTTCTCTGTTTATATTCATGTTCAATCACGGAGATTAGAGATAGAATGCTGGATAATGACGAGAGTACAGATAATGTTTACCATTCTGGCTACTTTAGATGATGTATTTCCGAAGAATGAGCTTTCAAATATTAAGAATTGCAGTTTATAAAGCTAGAATATGGGTATGAAGCTGATAAATGAAGAGAATACTGTTTATATTTACAACTGAGGCTGAATTGCCTGGTGTTTTCTGAATGGCACAATTTATATCTCGAGATTCCTGTGTATACTTTCAGGAAAACTGTCTACTTTTGGTAATACTCTTAAAATACACAATGAGAGTCCCCGAAATGATTAGAAACATGTGAGAAACACTTTAAATAGGGGTAAATAGAGTCGTTCTATCCTGATGGCCTAGTTCAATCACCGAGATTAGAGGTAGAAAACTCTCAAATGAAGAGAGTAATGATAATGTATACAATTCCGGCTACTCTAGATGGTGTTTATCCACAGAAAGTGCTTCCAACGTTATGAATTGCTGTTTAGAAGCTCAGAATATGTGTATGAGGATGATAAATGAAGAGAATACTGTTTATATTTACAGGTGATTCTGATTAGACTGGCCTTTTCTGAATGGCTCAATTTAAACCTTTAAGATTCCTGGGTATACTTCTAGGAAAACTGTCTACTTTTCGTAAAACGCTTAACATACACAATGATAGTCCCGAGAAATGATTAGAAACATGTAAGAAACACTTGAAATGCTGGTACATAGAGCTGTTCTATCTTTATGTTCATGTTCAATCGGGGAGATTAGAGGTAGAATGCTGCGAAATGACTAGAGTACAGATAATGTTTACCATTCTGGCTACTTTAGATGATGTTTTTCCAAAGAAAGTGCTTTCAAACATTGAGAATTTCCATTTATAGAGCTCAGAATATGTGTGAAGTTGATAAATGAAGAGAATACTGTTTATATTTACAGGTGACTATGATTAGACTGGCATTTTCTGAATGAAACACTTTATATCCTGAAGATTCATGTGTATACTTCTGGGAAAACTGTCTAATTTTGAAAAACTGTAAAAATACACAATGATAGTCCTGGGAAATGATTAGAAACATGTAGGAAACACTTTGAATGGTGGTACATAGAGCCGATCTATCTTTATGTTCATGTTCAATCACGGAGATTAGAGGTAGAATGCTGCGAAATGACGAGAGTACAGATAATTTTTACCATTCTGGCTACATTAGATAATGTTTTTCCAAAGAAAGTGCTTTCAAATATTAAGAATTTCCATATATAAAGCTCAGAATATGTGTGAAGCTGATAAATGAAGAGAATACTGTTTATATTTACAGGTGATTATGATTAGACTGGCGTTTACTGAATGACTCAATTTAAACCTTGAAGATTCCTGTAAATACTTGTAGGAAAACTGTCTACCTTTGGTAAAACTCTTCACATACACAATGACAGTCCCGAGAAATGATTAGAAACATGTAAGAAACACTTGAAATGCTGGTACATAGCGCTGTTCTCTGTTTATATTCATGTTCAATCACGGAGATTAGAGATAGAATGCTGCATAATGACGAGAGTACAGATAATGTTTACCATTCTGGCTACTTTAGATGATGTATTTCCGAAGAATGAGCTTTCGAATATTAAGAATTGCAGTTTATAAAGCTAGAATATGGGTATGAAGCTGATAAATGAAGAGAATACTGTTTATATTTACAACTGAGGCTGAATTGCCTGGCGTTTTCTGAATGGCACACTTTATATCTAGGAGATTCCTGTGTATACTTTCAGGAAAACTGTCTACTTTTGGTAATACTCTTAAAATACACAATGATAGTCCCCGAAATGATTAGAAACATGTGAGAAACACTTTAAATAGGGGTAAATAGAGCCGTTCTATCCTGATGGCCTAGTTCAATCACCGAGATTAGAGGTAGAAAACTCTCAAATGAAGAGAGTAATGATAATGTTTACAATTCCGGCTACTCTAGATGGTGTTTTTCCACAGAAAGTGCTTCCAACGTTATGAATTGCTGTTTAGAAGCTCAGAATATGTGTATGAGGATGATTAATGAAGAGAATACTGTTTATATTTACAGGTGATTCTGATTAGACTGGCGTTTTCTGAATGGCTCAATTTAAACCTTTAAGATTCCTGGGTATACTTCTAGGAAAACTGTCTACTTTTCGTAAAACGCTTAACATACACAATGATAGTCCCGAGAAATGATTAGAAACATGTAAGAAACACTTGAAATGCTGGTACATAGAGCTGTTCTATCTTTATGTTCATGTTCAATCCGGGAGATTAGAGGTAGAATGCTGCGAAATGACGAGAGTACAGATAATGTTTACCATTCTGGCTACTTTAGATGATGTTTTTCCAAAGAAAGTGCTTTCAACCATTGAGAATTTCCATTTCTAAAGCTCAGAATATGTGTGAAGCTGATAAATGAAGAGAATACTGTTGATATTTACAGGTGATTATGATTAGACTGGCGTTTACTGAATGACTCAATTTAAACCTTGAAGATTCCTGTAAATACTTGTAGGAAAACTGTCTACCTTTGGTAAAACTCTTCACATACACAATGATAGTCCCGAGAAATTATTAGAAACATGTAAGAAACACTTGAAATGCTGGTACATAGCGCTGTTCTCTGTTTATATTCATGTTCAATCACGGAGATTAGAGTTAGAATGCTGCATAATGACGAGAGTACAGATAATGTTTACCATTCTGGCTACTTTAGATGATGTATTTCCGAAGAATGAGCTTTCAAATATTAAGAATTGCAGTTTATAAAGCTAGAATATGGGTATGAAGCTGATAAATGAAGAGAATACTGTTTATATTTACAGGTGATTATGATTAGACTGGCGTTTACTGAATGACTCAATTTAAACCTTGAAGATTCCTGTAAATACTTGTAGGAAAACTGTCTACCTTTGGTAAAACTCTTCACATACACAATGATAGTCCCGAGAAATGATTAGAAACATGTAAGAAACACTTGAAATGCTGGTACATAGCGCTGTTCTCTGTTTATATTCATGTTCAATCACGGAGATTAGAGTTAGAATGCTGCATAATGACGAGAGTACAGATAATGTTTACCATTCTGGCTACTTTAGATTATGTTTTTCCAAAGAAAGTGCTTTCAAACATTTAGAATTTCCATTTATAAAGCTCAGAATATGTGTGAAGCTGATAAATGAAGAGAATACTGTTTATATTTACAGGTGACTATGATTAGACTGGCGTTTTCTGAATGAAACACTTTAAATCCTGAAGATTCATGTATATACTTCTGGGAAAACTGTCTAATTTTGAAAAACTGTAAAAATACACAATGATAGTCCTGGGAAATGATTAGAAACATGTAGGAAACACTTTGAATGCTGGTACATAGAGCCGATCTATCTTTATGTTCATGTTCAATCACGGAGATTAGAGGTAGAATGCTGGGAAATGACGAGAGTACAGATAATGTTTACCATTCTGGCTACATTAGATAATGTTTTTCCAAAGAAAGTGCTTTCAAATATTAAGAATTTCCATTTATAAAGCTCAGAATATGTGTGAAGCTGATAAATGAAGAGAATACTGTTTATATTTACAGGTGATTATGATTAGATGGCGTTTACTGAATGACTCAATTTAAAACTTGAAGATTCCTGTAAATACTTGTAGGAAAACTGTCTACGTTTTGTAAAACTCTTCACATACACAATGATAGTCCCGAGAAATGATTAGAAACATGTAAGAAACACTTGAAATGCTGGTACATAGCGCTGTTCTCTGTTTATATTCATGTTCAATCACGGAGATTAGAGATAGAATGCTGCATAATGACGAGAGTACAGATAAGGTTTACCATTCTGGCTACTTTAGATGATGTATTTCCGAAGACTGAGCTTTGAAATATTAAGAATTGCAGTTTATAAAGCTAGAATATGGGTATGAAGCTGATAAATGAAGAGAATACTGTTTATATTTACAACTGAGGCTGAATTGCCTGGCGTTTTCTGAATGGCACAGTTTATATCTAGGAGATTCCTGTGTATACTTTCAGGAAAACTGTCTACTTTTGGGAATACTCTTAAAATACACAATGATAGTCCCCAAAATGATTAGAAACATGTGAGAAACACTTTAAATAGGGGTAAATAGAGCCGTTCTATCCTGATGGCCTAGTTCAATCACCGAGATTAGAGGTAGAAAATTCTCAAATGAAGAGAGTAATGATAATGTTTCCAATTCCGGTTACTCTAGATGGTGTTTTTCCACAGAAAGTGCTTCCAACATTATGAATTGCTGTTTTGAAGCTCAGAATATGTGTATGAGGCTGATAAATGAATAGAATACTGTTTATATTTACAGTTGATTCTGATTAGACTGGCGTTTTCTGAATGGCTCAATTTAAACCTTTAAGATTCCTGGGTATACTTCTAGGAAAACTGTGTACTTTTCGTAAAACGCTTAACATACACAATGATAGTCCCGAGAAATGATTAGAAACATGTAAGAAACACTTGAAATGCTGGTACATAGAGCTGTTCTATCTTTATGTTCATGTTCAATCGGGGAGATTAGAGGTAGAATGCTGCGAAATGACGAGAGTACAGATAATTTTTACCATTCCGGCTACTTTAGATGATGTTTTTCCAAAGAAAGTGCTTTCAAACATTGAGAATTTCCATTTATAAAGCTCAGAATATGTGTGAAGCTGATAAATGAAGAGAATACTGTTTATATTTACAGGTGACTATGATTAGACTGGCGTTTTCTGAATGAAACACTTTAAATCCTGAAGATTCATGTATATACTTCTGGGAAAACTGTCTAATTTTGAAAAACTGTAAAAATACACAATGATAGTCCTGGGAAATGATTAGAAACATGTAGGAAACACTTTGAATGGTGGTACATAGAGCCGATCTATCTTTATGTTCATGTTCAATCACGGAGATTAGAGGTAGAATGCTGCGAAATGACGAGAGTACAGATAATTTTTACCATTCTGGCTACATTAGATAATGTTTTTCCAAAGAAAGTGCTTTCAAATATTGAGAATTTCCATTTATAAAGCTCAGAATATGTGTGAAGCTGATAAATGAAGAGAATACTGTTTATATTTACAGGTGATTTTGATTAGACTGGCGTTTACTGAATGACTCAATTTAAACCTTGAAGATTCCTGTAAATACTTGTAGGAAAACTGTCTACCTTTGGTAAAACTCTTCACATACACAATGATAGTCCCCGAGAAATGATTAGAAACATGTAAGAAACACTTGAAATGCTGGTACATAGCGCTGTTCTCTGTTTATATTCATGTTCAATCACGGAGATTAGAGATAGAATGCTGCATAATGACGAGAGTACAGATAATGTTTACCATTCTGGCTACTTTAGATGATGTATTTCCGAAGAATGAGCTTTCAAATATTAAGAATTGCAGTTTATAAAGCTAGAATATGGGTATGAAGCTGATAAATGAAGAGAATACTGTTTATATTTACAACTGAGGCTGAATTGCCTGGCGTTTTCTGAATGGCACAATTTATATCTAGAGATTCCTGTGTATACTTTCAGGAAAACTGTCTACTTTTGGTAATACTCTTAAAATACACAATGAGAGTCCCCGAAATGATTAGAAACATGTGAGAAACACTTTAAATAGGGGTAAATAGAGCCGTTCTATCCTGATGGCCTAGTTCAATCACCGAGATTAGAGGTAGAAAACTCTCAAATGAAGAGAGTAATGATAATGTTTACAATTCCGGCTACTCTAGATGGTGTTTATCCACAGAAAGTGCTTCCAACGTTATGAATTGCTGTTTAGAAGCTCAGAATATGTGTATGAGGATGATAAATGAAGAGAATACTGTTTATATTTACAGGTGATTCTGATTAGACTGGCGTTTTCTGAATGGCTCAATTTAAACCTTTAAGATTCCTGGGTATACTTCTAGGAAAACTGTCTACTTTTCGTAAAACGCTTAACATACACAATGATAGTCCCGAGAAATGATTAGAAACATGTAAGAAACACTTGAAATGCTGGTACATAGAGCTGTTCTATCTTTATGTTCATGTTCAATCACGGAGATTAGAGGTAGAATGCTGCGAAATGATGAGAGTACAGATAATGTTTACCATTCTGGCTACTTTAGATGATGTTTTTCCAAAGAAAGTGCTTTCAAACATTGAGAATTTCCATTTATAAAGCTCAGAATATGTGTGAAGCTGATAAATGAAGAGAATACTGTTTATATTTACAGGTGACTTTGATTAGACTGGCGTTTTCTGAATGAAACACTTTAAATCCTGAAGATTCATGTATATACTTCTGGGAAAACTGTCTAATTTTGAAAAACTGTAAAAATACACAATGATAGTCCTGGGAAATGATTAGAAACATGTAGGAAGCACTTTGAATGGTGGTACATAGAGCCGATCTATATTTATGTTCATGTTCAATCACGGAGATTAGAGGTAGAATGCTGCGAAATAACGAGAGTACAGATAATTTTTACCATTCTGGCTACATTAGATAATGTTTTTCCAAAGAAAGTGCTTTCAAATATTAAGAATTTCCATTTATAAAGCTCAGAATATGTGTGAAGCTGATAAATGATGAGAATACTGTTTATATTTACAGGTGATTATGATTAGACTGGCGTTTACTGAATGACTCAATTTAAACCTTGAAGATTCCTGTAAATACTTGTAGGAAAACTGTCTACCTTTGGTAAAACTCTTCACATACACAATGATAGTCCCGAGAAATGATTAGAAACATGTAAGAAACACTTGAAATGCTGGTACATAGCGCTGTTCTCTGTTTATATTCATGTTCAATCACAGAGATTAGAGATAGAATGCTGCATAATGACGAGAGTACAGATAAGGTTTACCATTCTGGCTACTTTAGATGATGTATTTCCGAAGAATGAGCTTTCAAATATTAAGAATTGCAGTTTATAAAGCTAGAATATGGGTATGAAGCTGATAAATGAAGAGAATACTGTTTATATTTACAACTGAGGCTGAATTGCCTGGCGTTTTCTGAATGGCACAGTTTATATCTAGGAGATTCCTGTGTATACTTTCAGGAAAACTGTCTACTTTTGGTAATACTCTTAAAATACACAATGAGATTCCCCGAAATGATTAGAAACATGTGAGAAACACTTTAAATAGGGGTAAATAGAGCCGTTCTATCCTGATGGCCTAGTTCAATCACCGAGATTAGAGGTAGAAAAGTCTCAAATGAAGAGAGTAATGATAATGTTTACAATTCCCGCTACTCTAGATGGTGTTTTTCCACAGAAAGTGCTTCCAACGTTATGAATTGCTGTTGAGAAGCTCAGAATATGTGTATGAGGATGATAAATGAAGAGAATACTGTTTATATTTACAGGTGATTCTGATTAGACTGGCCTTTTCTGAATGGCTCAATTTAAACCTTTAAGATTCCTGGGTATACTTCTAGGAAAACTGTCTACTTTTCGTAAAACGCTTAACATACACAATGATAGTCCCGAGAAATGATTAGAAACATGTAAGAAACACTTGAAATGCTGGTACATAGAGCCGTTCTATCTTTATGTTCATGTTCAATCACGGGGATTAGAGGTAGAATGCTGCGAAATGACGAGAGTACAGATAATGTTTACCATTCTGGCTACTTTAGATGATGTATTTCCGAAGAATGAGCTTTCAAATATTAAGAATTGCAGTTTATAAAGCTAGAATATGGGTATGAAGCTGATAAATGAAGAGAATACTGTTTATATTTACAACTGAGGCTGAATTGCCTGGCGTTTTCTGAATGGCACAATTTATATCTAGAGATTCCTGTGTATACTTTCAGGAAAACTGTCTACTTTTGGTAATACTCTTAAAATACACAATGAGAGTCCCCGAAATGATTAGAAACATGTGAGAAACACTTTAAATAGGGGTAAATAGAGCCGTTCTATCCTGATGGCCTAGTTCAATCACCGAGATTTGAGGTCGAAAACTCTCAAATGAAGAGAGTAATGATAATGTTTACAATTCCGGCTACTCTAGATGGTGTTTATCCACAGAAAGTGCTTCCAACGTTATGAATTGCTGTTTAGAAGCTCAGAATATGTGTATGAGGATGATAAATGAAGAGAATACTGTTTATATTTACAGGTGATTCTGATTAGACTGGCGTTTTCTGAATGGCTCAATTCAAACCTTTAAGATTCCTGGGTATACTTCTAGGAAAACTGTCTACTTTTCGTAAAACGCTTAACATACACAATGATAGTCCCGAGAAATGATTAGAAACATGTAAGAAACACTTGAAATGCTGGTACATAGAGCTGTTCTATCTTTATGTTCATGTTCAATCGGGGAGATTAGAGGTAGAATGCTGCGAAATGACGAGAGTACAGATAATGTTTACCATTCTGGCTACTTTAGATGATGTTTTTCCAAAGAAAGTGCTTTCAAACATTGAGAATTTCCATTTATAAAGCTCAGAATATGTGTGAAGCTGATAAATGAAGAGAATACTGTTTATATTTACAGGTGACTTTGATTAGACTGGCGTTTTCTGAATGAAACACTTTAAATCCTGAAGATTCATGTATATAATTCTGGGAAAACTGTCTAATTTTGAAAAACTGTAAAAATACACAATGATAGTCCTGGGAAATGATTAGAAACATGTAGGAAGCACTTTGAATGGTGGTACATAGAGCCGATCTATCTTTATGTTCATGTTCAATCACGGAGATTAGAGGTAGAATGCTGCGAAATAACGAGAGTACAGATAATTTTTACCATTCTGGCTACATTAGATAATGTTTTTCCAAAGAAAGTGCTTTCAAATATTAAGAATTTCCATTTATAAAGCTCAGAATATGTGTGAAGCTGATAAATGAAGAGAATACTGTTTATATTTACAGGTGATTATGATTAGACTGGCGTTTACTGAATGACTCAATTTAAACCTTGAAGATTCTTGTAAATACTTGTAGGAAAACTGTCTACCTTTGGTAAAACTCTTCACATACACAATGACAGTCCCGAGAAATGATTAGAAACATGTAAGAAACACTTGAAATGCTGGTACATAGCGCTGTTCTCTGTTTATATTCATGTTCAATCACGGAGATTAGAGATAGAATGCTGCATAATGACGAGAGTACAGATAAGGTTTACCATTCTGGCTACTTTAGATGATGTATTTCCGAAGAATGAGCTTTCAAATATTAAGAATTGCAGTTTATAAAGCTAGAATATGGGTATGAAGCTGATAAATGAAGAGAATACTGTTTATATTTACAACTGAGGCTGAATTGCCTGGCGTTTTCTGAATGGCACAATTTATATCTAGAGATTCCTGTGTATACTTTCAGGAAAACTGTCTACTTTTGGTAATACTCTTAAAATACACAATGAGAGTCCCCGAAATGATTAGAAACATGTGAGAAACACTTTAAATAGGGGTAAATAGAGCCGTTCTATCCTGATGGCCTAGTTCAATCACCGAGATTAGAGGTAGAAAACCCTCAAATGAAGAGAGTAATGATAATGTTTACAATTCCGGCTACTCTAGATGGTGTTTATCCACAGAAAGTGCTTCCAACGTTATGAATTGCTGTTGAGAAGCTCAGAATATGTGTATGAGGATGATAAATGAAAAGAATACTGTTTATATTTACAGGTGATTCTGACTAGACTGGCCTTTTCTGAATGGCTCAATTTAAACCTTTAAGATTCCTGGGTATACTTCTAGGAAAACTGTCTACTTTTCGTAAAACGCTTAACATACACAATGATAGTCCCGAGAAATGATTAGAATCATGTAAGAAACACTTGAAATGCTGGTACATAGAGCCGTTCTATCTTTATGTTCATGTTCAATCACGGGGATTAGAGGTAGAATGCTGCGAAATGACGAGAGTACAGATAATTTTTACCATTCTGGCTACATTAGATAATGTTTTTCCAAAGAAAGTGCTTTCAAATATTAAGAATTTCCATTTATAAAGCTCAGAATATGTGTGAAGCTGATAAATGAAGAGAATACTGTTTATATTTACAGGTGATTATGATTAGACTGGCGTTTACTGAATGACTCAATTTAAACCTTGAAGATTCTTGTAAATACTTGTAGGAAAACTGTCTACGTTTGGTAAAACTCTTCACATACACAATGATAGTCCCGAGAAATGATTAGAAACATGTAAGAAACACTTGAAATGCTGGTACATAGCGCTGTTCTCTGTTTATATTCATGTTCAATCACGGAGATTAGAGATAGAATGCTGCATAATGACGAGAGTACAGATAATGTTTACCATTCTGGCTACTTTAGATGATGTATTTCCGAAGAATGAGCTTTCAAATATTAAGAATTGCAGTTTATAAAGCTAGAATATGGGTATGAAGCTGATAAATGAAGAGAATACTGTTTATATTTACAACTGAGGCTGAATTGCCTGGCGTTTTCTGAATGGCACAATTTATATCTAGAGATTCCTGTGTATACTTTCAGGAAAACTGTCTACTTTTGGTAATACTCTTAAAATACACAATGAGAGTCCCCGAAATGATTAGAAACATGTGAGAAACACTTTAAATAGGGGTAAATAGAGCCGTTCTATCCTGATGGCCTAGTTCAATCACCGAGATTAGAGGTAGAAAAGTCTCAAATGAAGAGAGTAATGATAATGTTTACAATTCCCGCTACTCTAGATGGTGTTTTTCCACAGAAAGTGCTTCCAACGTTATGAATTGCTGTTTAGAAGCTCAGAATATGTGTATGAGGATGATAAATGAAGAGAATACTGTTTATATTTACAGGTGATTCTGATTAGACTGGCGTTTTCTGAATGGCTCAATTTAAACCTTTAAGATTCCTGGGTATACTTCTAGGAAAACTGTCTACTTTTCGTAAAACGCTTAACATACACAATGATAGTCCCGAGAAATGATTAGAAACATGTAAGAAACACTTGAAATGCTGGTACATAGAGCTGTTCTATCTTTATGTTCATGTTCAATCCGGGAGATTAGAGGTAGAATGCTGCGAAATGACGAGAGTACAGATAATGTTTACCATTCTGGCTACTTTAGATGATGTTTTTCCAAAAAGTGCTTTCAAACATTGAGAATTTCCGTTTATAAAGCTCAGAATATGTGTGAAGCTGATAAATGAAGAGAATACTGTTTATATTTACAGGTGACTATGATTAGACTGGCGTTTTCTGAATGAAACACTTTAAATCCTGAAGTTTCATGTATATACTTCTGAGAAAACTGTCTAATTTTGAAAAACTGTAAAAATACACAATGATAGTCCTGCGAAATGATTAGAAACATGTAGGAAACACTTTGAATGGTGGTACATAGAGCCGATCTATCTTTATGTTCATGTTCAATCACGGAGATTAGAGGTAGAATGCTGCGAAATGACGAGAGTACAGATAATTTTTACCATTCTGGCTACATTAGATAATGTTTTTCCAAAGAAAGTGCTTTCAAATATTAAGAATTTCCATTTATAAAGCTCAGAATATGTGTGAAGCTGATAAATGAAGAGAATACTGTTTATATTTACAGGTGATTATGATTAGACTGGCGTTTACTGAATGACTCAATTTAAACCTTGAAGATTCCTGTAAATACTTGTAGGAAAACTGTCTACCTTTGGTAAAACTCTTCACATACACAATGACAGTCCCGAGAAATGATTAGAAACATGTAAGAAACACTTGAAATGCTGGTACATAGAGCTGTTCTATCTTTATGTTCATGTTCAATCTGGGAGATTAGAGGTAGAATGCTGCGAAATGACAAGAGTACAGATAATGTTTACCATTCTGGCTATTTTAGATGATGTTTTTCCAAAGAAAGTGCTTTCAAATATTGAGAATTTCCATTTATAAAGCTCAGAATATGTGTGAAGCTGATAAATGAAGAGAATACTGTTTATATTTACAGGTGATTATGATTAGACTGGCGTTTACTGAATGACTCAATTTAAACCTTGAAGATTCCTGTAAATACTTGTAGGAAAACTGTCTACCTTTGGTAAAACTCTTCACATACACAATGACAGTCCCGAGAAATGATTAGAAACATGTAAGAAACACTTGAAATGCTGGTACATAGCGCTGTTCTCTGTTTATATTCATGTTCAATCACAGAGATCAGAGATAGAATGCTGCATAATGACGAGAGTACAGATAATGTTTACCATTCTGGCTACTTTAGATGATGTATTTCCGAAGAATGAGCTTTCAAATATTAAGAATTGCAGTTTATAAAGCTAGAATATGGGTATGAAGCTGATAAATGAAGAGAATACTGTTTATATTTACAACTGAGGCTGAATTGCCTGGCGTTTTCTGAATGGCACAATTTAAATCTTGAAGATTCCTGGGTATACTTCTAGGAAAACTGTCTACTTTTCGTAAAACGCTTAACATACACAATGATAGTCCCCGAAATGATTAGAAACATGTGAGAAACACTTTAAATAGGGGTAAATAGAGCCGTTCTATCCTGATGGCCTAGTTCAATCACCGAGATTAGAGGTAGTAAACTCTAAAAATGAAGAGAGTAATGATAATGTTTACAATTCCAGCTACTCTAGATGGTGTTTTTCCACAAAAAGTGCTTCCAACGTTATGAATTGCTGTTTAGAAGCTCAGAATATGTGTATGAGGATGATAAATGAAGAGAATACTGTTTATATTTACAGGTGATTCTGATTAGACTGGCGTTTTCTGAATGGCTCAATTTAAACCTTTAAGATTCCTGGGTATACTTCTAGGAAAACTCTCTACTTTTCGTAAAACGCTTAACATACACAATGATAGTCCCGAGAAATGATTAGAAACATGTAAGAAACACTTGAAATGCTGGTACATAGAGCCGTTCTATCTTTATGTTCATGTTCAATCACGGGGATTAGAGGTAGAATGCTGCGAAATGACGAGAGTACAGATAATGTTTACCATTCTGGCTACTTTAGATGATGTTTTTCCAAAGAAAGTGCTTTCAAACATTGAGAATTTCCATTTATAAAGCTCAGAATATGTGTGAAGCTGATAAATGAAGAGAATACTGTTTATATTTACAGGTGACTATGATTAGACTGGCGTTTTCTGAATGAAACACTTTAAATCCTGAAGACTCATGTATATACTTCTGGGAAAACTGTCTAAGTTTGAAAAACTGTAAAAATACACGATGATAGTCCTGGGAAATGATTAGAAACATGTAGGAAACACTTGAAATGCTGGTACATAGAGCCGTTCTATCTTTATGTTCATGTTCAATCACGGAGATTAGAGGTAGAATGCTGCGAAATGACGAGAGTACAGATAATTTTTACCATTCTGGCTACATTAGATAATGTTTTTCCAAAGAAAGTGCTTTCCAATATTAAGAATTTCCATTTATAAAGCTCAGAATATGTGTGAAGCTGATAAATGAAGAGAATACTGTTTATATTTACAGGTGATTATGATTAGACTGGCGTTTACAGAATGACTCAAGTTAAACCTTGAAGATTCCTGTAAATACTTGTAGGAAAACAGTCTACCTTTGGTAAAACTCTTCACATACACAATGATAGTCCCGAGAAATGATTAGAAACATGTAAGAAACACTTGAAATGCTGGTACATAGCGCTGTTCTCTCTTTATATTCATGTTCAATCACGGAGATTAGAGATAGAATGCTGCATAATGACGAGAGTACAGATAATGTTTACCATTCTGGCTACTTTAGATGATGTATTTCCGAAGAATGAGCTTTCAAATATTAAGAATTGCAGTTTATAAAGCTAGAATATGGGTATGAAGCTGATAAATAAGGAGAATACTGTTTATATTTACAACTGAGGCTGAATTGCCTGGCGTTTTCTGAATGGCACAGTTTATATCTAGGAGATTCCTGTGTATACTTTCAGGAAAACTGTCTACTTTTGGTAATATTTTTAAAATACACAATGATAGTCCCCGAAATGATTAGAAACATGTGAGAAACACTTTAAATAGGGGTAAATAGAGCCGTTCTATCCTGATGGCCTAGTTCAATCACCGAGATTAGAGGTAGAAAACTCTAAAAATGAAGAGAGTAATGATAATGTTTACAATTCCGGCTACTCTAGATGGTGTTTTTCCACAGAAAATGCTTCCAACGTTATGAATTGCTGTTTAGAAGCTCAGAATATGTGTATGAGGATGATAAATGAAGAGAATACTGTTTATATTTACAGGTGATTATGATTAGACTGGCGTTTTCTGAATGGTTCAATTTAAACCTTTAAGATTCCTGGGTATACTTCTGGAAAACTGTCTACTTTTGGTAAAACGCTTAACATACACAATGATAGTCCCGAGAAATGATTAGAAACATGTAAGAAACACTTGAAATGCTGGTACATAGAGCTGTTCTATCTTTATGTTCATGTTCAATCGGGGAGATTAGAGGTAGAATGCTGCGAAATGACGAGAGTACAGATATTGTTTACCATTCTGGCTACTTTAGATGATGTTTTTCCAAAGAAAGTGCTTTCAAACATTGAGAATTTCCATTTATAAAGCTCAGAATATGTGTGAAGCTGATTAATGAAGAGAATACTGTTTATATTTACAGTTGACTATGATTAGACTGGCGTTTTCTGAATGAAACACTTTAAATCCTGAAGATTCATGTATATACTTCTGGGAAAACTGTCTAATTTTGAAAAACTGTAAAAATACACAATGATAGTCCTGGGAAATGATTAGAAACATGTAGGAAACTCTTGAAATGCTGGTATATAGAGCCGTTCTATCTTTATATTCATGTTCAATCATGGAGATTAGAGGTAGAATGCTGCGAAATGACGAGAGTACAGATAATTTTTACCATTCTGGCTACATTAGATAATGTTTTTCCAAAGAAAGTGCTTTCAAATATTAAGAATTTCCATTTATAAAGCTCAGAATATGTGTGAAGCTGATAAATGAAGAGAATACTGTTTATATTTACAGGTGATTATGATTAGACAGGCGTTTACTGAATGACTCAATTTAAACCTTGAAGATTCCTGTAAATACTTGGAGGAAAACTGTCTACCTTTGCTAAAACTCTTCACATACACAATGACAGTCCCGAGAAATGATTAGAAACATGTAAGAAACACTTGAAATGCTGGTACATAGCTCTGTTCTATGTTTATATTCATGTTCAATCATGGAGATTAGAGATAGAATGCTGCATAATGAGGAGAGTACAGATAATGTTTACCATTCTGGCTACTTTAGATGATGTATTTCCGAAGAATGAGCTTTCAAATATTAAGAATTGCAGTTTATAAAGCTAGAATATGGGTATGAAGCTGATAAATGAAGAGAATACTGTTTATATTTACAACTGAGGCTGAATTGCCTGGCGTTTTCTGAATGGCACAATTTAAATCTAGGAGGTCCTGTGTATACTTTCAGGAAAACTGTCTACTTTTGGTAATACTCTTAAAATACACAATGATAGTCCCCGAAATGATTAGAAACATGTGAGAAACACTTTAAATAGGGGTAAATAGAGCCGTTCTATCCTGATGGCCTAGTTCAATCACCGAGATTAGAGGTAGAAAACTCTCAAATGAAGTGAGTAATGATAATGTTTACAATTCCGGCTACTCTAGATGGTGTTTTTCCACAGAAAGTGCTTCCAACATTATGAATTGTTGTTTTGAAAGCTCAGAATATGTGTATGAGGATGATAAATGAAGAGAATACTGTTAATATTTACAGGTGATTCTGATTAGACTGGCGTTTTCTGAATGGCTCAATTTAAACCTTTAAGATTCCTGGGTATACTTCTAGGAAAACTGTCTACTTTTGGTAAAACGCTTAACATACACAATGATAGTCCCGAGAAATGATTAGAAACATGTAAGAAACACTTGAAATGCTGGTACATAGAGCTGTTCTATCTTTATGTTCATGTTCAATCGGGGAGATTAGGGGTAGAATGCTGCGAAATGTGGAGAGTACAGATAATGTTTACCATTCTGGCAACTTTAGATGATGTTCTTCCAAAGAATGTGCTTTCAAACATTGAGAATTTCCATTTATAAAGCTCAGAATATGTGTGAAGCTGATAAATGAAGAGAATACTGTTTATATTTACAGTTGATTATGATTAGACTGGCGTTTACTGAATGACTCAATTTAAACTTGACGATCCCTGTAAATACTTGTAGGAAAACTGTCTACCTTTGGTAAAACTCTTCACATACACAATGATAGTCCCGAGAAATGATTAGAAACATGTAAGAAACACTTGAAATGCTGGTACATAGCGCTGTTCTATCTTTATGTTCATGTTCAATCGGGGAGATTAGAGGTAGAATGCTGCGAAATGCCGAGAATACAGATAATGTTTACCATTCTGGCTACTTTAGATGATGTTTTTCCAAAGAAAGTGCTTTCAAACATTGAGAATTTCCATTTATAAAGCTCAGAATATGTGTGAAGCTGATAATGAAGAGAATACTGTTTATATTTACAGGTGACTATGATTAGACTGGCGTTTTCTGAATGAAACACTTTAAATCCTGAAGATTCATGTATATACTTCTGGGAAAACTGTCTAATTTTGAAAATCTTTAAAAATACACAATGATAGTCCTGGGAAATGATTAGAAACATGTAGGAAACACTTGAAATGCTGGTACATAGTGCTGTTCTATCTTTATGTTCATGTTCAATCACGGAGATTAGAGGTAGAATGCCGCGAAATGACGAGAGTACAGATAATTTTTACCATTCTGGCTACTTTAGATGATGTTTTTCCAAAGAAAGTGCTTTCAAACATTGAGGATTTCCATATATAAAGCTCAGAATATGTGTGAAGCTGATAAATGAAGAGAATACTGTTTATATTTACAGTTGATTATGATTAGACTGGCGTTTACTGAATGACTCAATGTAAACCTTGAAGATTCCTGTAAATACTTGTAGGAAAACTGTCTACCTTTGGTAAACCTCTTCACATACACAATGATAGTCCCAAGAAATGATTAGAAACATGTAAGAAACACTTGAAATGCTGGTACATAGCGCTGTTCTATGTTTATATTCATGTTCAATCACGGAGATTAGAGATAGAATGCTGCATAATGACGAGAGTACAGATAATGTTTACCATTCTGGCTACTTTAGATGATGTATTTCCGAAGAATGAGCTTTCAAATATTAAGAATTGCAGTTTATAAAGCTAGAATATGGGTATGAAGCTGATAAATGAAGAGAATACTGTTTATATTTACAACTGAGGCTGAATTGCCTGGCGTTTTCTGAATGGCACAATTTAAATCTAGGAGATTCCTGAGTATACTTTCAGGAAAACTGTCTACTTTTGGTAATACTCTTAAAATACACAATGATAGTCCCCGAAATGATTAGAAACATGTGAGAAACACTTTAAATAGGGGTAAATAGAGCCGTTCTATCCTGATGGCCTAGTTCAATCACCGAGATTAGAGGTAGAAAACTCTCAAATGAAGAGAGTAATGATAATGTTTACAATTCCGGCTACTCTAGATGGTGTTTTTCCACTTTAAGTGCTTCCAACGTTATGAATTGCTGTTTAGAAGCTCAGAATATGTGTATGAGGATAATAAATGAAGAGAATACTGTTTATATTTACAGGTGATTCTGATTAGACTGGCGTTTTCTGAATGGCTCAATTTAAACCTTTAAGATTCCTGGGTATTCTTCTAGGAAAACTGTCTACTTTTGGTAAAACGCTTACCTTACACAATGATAGTCCCGAGAAATGATTAGAAACATGTAAGAAACACTTGAAATGCTGGTACATAGAGCTGTTCTATCTTTATGTTCATGTTCAATTGGGGAGATTAGAGGTAGAATGCTGCGAAATGAGGAGAGTACAGATAATGTTTACCATTCTGGCTACTTTAGATGATGTTTTTCCAAAGAAAGTGCTTTCAAACATTGAGAATTTCCATTTATAAAGCTCAGAATATGTGTGAAGCTGATAAATGAAGAGAATACTGTTTATATTTACAGTTGATTATGATTAGACTGGCGTTTACTGAATGACTCAATTTAAACCTTGAAGATTCCTGTAAATACTTGTAGGAAAACTGTCTACCTTTGGTAAAACTCTTCACATACACAATGATAGTCCCGAGAAATGATTAGAAACATGTAAGAAACACTTGAAATGCTGGTACATAGCGCTGTTCTATGTTTATATTCATGTTCAATCACGGAGATTAGAGATAGAATGCTGCATAATGACGAGAGTACAGATAATGTTTACCATTCTGGCTACTTTAGATGATGTATTTCCGAAGAATGAGCTTTCAAATATTAAGAATTGCAGTTTATAAAGCTAGAATATGGGTATGAAGCTGATAAATGAAGAGAATACTGTTTATATTTACAACTGAGGCTGAATTGCCTGGCGTTTTCTGAATGGCACAATATAAATCTAGGAGATTCCTGTGTATACTTTCAGGAAAACTGTCTACTTTTGGTAATACTCTTAAAATACACAATGATAGTCCTGAAATGATTAAAAACATGTGAGAAACACTTTAAATAGGGGTAAATAGAGCCGTTCTATCCTGATGGCCTAGTTCAATCTCCGAGATTAGAGGTAGAAAACTCTCAAATGAAGAGAGTAATGATAATGTTTACAATTCCGGGTACTCTAGAAGGTGTTTTTCCACAGAAAGTGCGTCCAACGTTATGAATTGCTGTTTAGAAGCTCAGAATATGTGTATGAGGATGATAAATGAAGAGAATATTGTTTATATTTACAGGTGATTCTGATTAGACTGGCGGTTTCTGAATGGCTGAATTTAAACCTTTAAGATTCCTGGGTATACTTCTAGGAAAACTGTCTACTTTTGGTAAAACGCTTAACATACACAATGATAGTCCCGAGAAATGATTAGAAACATGTAAGAAACACTTGAAATTCTGGTACATAGAGCTGTTCTATCTTTATGTTCATGTTCAATCGGGGAGATTAGAGGTAGAATGCTGCGAAATGACGAGAGTACAGATAATTTTTACCATTCTGGCTACTTTAGATGATGTTTTTCCAAAGAAAGTGCTTTCAAACATTGAGAATTTCCATTTATAAAGCTCAGAATATGTGTGAAGCTGATAAATGAAGAGAATACTGTTTATATTTACAGGTGATTATGATTAGACTGGCGTTTACTGAGTGACTCAATTTAAACCTTGAAGATTCCTGTAAATACTTATAGGAAAACTGTCTACCTTTGGTAAAACTCTTCACATACACAATGATAGTCCCGAGAAATGATTAGAAACATGTAAGAAACACTTGAAATGCTGGTACATAGCGCTGTTCTCTGTTTATATTCATGTTCAATCACGGAGATTAGAGATAGAATGCTGCAAATGATGAGAGTACAGATAATGTTTACCATTCTGGCTACTTTAGATGATGTATTTCCGAAGAATGAGCTTTCAAATATTAAGAATTGCAGTTTATAAAGCTAGAATATGGGTATGAAGCTGATAAATGAAGAGAATACTGTTTATATTTTCAACTGAGGCTGAATTGCCTGGCGTTTTCTGAATGGCACAGTTTATATCTAGGAGATTCCTGTGTATACTTTCAGGAAAACTGTCTACTTTTGGTAATACTCTTAAAATACACAATGATAGTCCTGAAATGATTAAAAACACGTGAGAAACACTTTAAATAGGGGTAAATAGAGCCGTTCTATCCTGATGGCCTAGTTCAATCACCGAGATTAGAGGTAGAAAACTCTCAAATGAAGAGAGTAATGATAATGTTTACAATTCCGGGTACTCTAGAAGGTGTTTTCCCCAGAAAGTGCTTCCAACGTCATGAATTGCTGTTTAGAAGCTCAGAATATGTGTATGAGGATGATAAATGAAGAGAATACTGTTCATATTTACAGGTGATTCTGATTAGACTGGCGGTTTCTGAATGGCTGAATTTAAACCTTTAAGATTCCTGGGTATACTTCTAGGAAAACTGTCTACTTTTGGTAAAACGCTTAAAATACACAATGATAGTCCCGAGAAATGATTAGAAACATGTAAGAAACACTTGAAATTCTGGTACATAGAGCTGTTCTATCTTTATGTTCATGTTCAATCGGGGAGATTAGAGGTAGAATGCTGCGAAATGACGAGAGTACAGATAATTTTTACCATTCTGGCTACTGTAGATGATGTTTTTCCAAAGAAAGTGCTTTCAAACATTGAGAATTTCCATTTATAAAGCTCATTATATGTGTGAAGCTGATAAATGAAGAGAATAATGTTTATATTTACAGTTGATTATGATTAGACTGGCGTTTACTGAGTGACTCAATTTAAACCTTGAAGATTCCTGTAAATACTTATAGGAAAACTGTCTACCTTTGGTAAAACTCTTCACATACACAATGATAGTCCCGAGAAATAATTAGAAACATGTAAGAAACACTTGAAATGCTGGTACATAGCGCTGTTCTATGTTTATATTCATGTTCAATCACGGAGATTAGAGATAGAATGCTGCAAATGATGAGAGTACAGACAATGTTTACCATTCTGGCTACTTTAGATGATGTATTTCCGAAGAATGAGCTTTCAAATATTAAGAATTGCAGTTTATAAAGCTAGAATATGGGTATGAAGCTGATAAATGAAGAGAATACTGTTTATATTTACAGCTGAGGCTGAATTGCCTGGCGTTTTCTGAATGGCACAATTTAAATCTAGGAGATTCCTGTGTATACTTTCAGGAAAACTGTCTACTTTTGGTAATACTCTTAAAATACACAAGGATAGTCCCCGAAATGATTAGAAACATGTTAGAAACACTTTAAATAGGGGTAAATAGAGCCGTTCTATCCTGATGGCCTAGTTCAATCACCGAGATTAGAGGTAGAAACCTCTCAAATGAAGAGAGTAATGATAATGTTTCCAATTCCGGCTACTCTAGATGGTGTTTTTCCACAGAAAGTGCGTCCAACGTTATAAATTGCTGTTTAGAAGCTCAGAATATGTGTATGAGGATGATAAATGAAGAGAATACTGTTTATATTTACAGGTGATTCTGATTAGACTGGCATTTTCTGAATGGCTCAATTTAAACCTTTAAGATTCCTGGGTATACTTCTAGGAAAACTGTCTACTTTTGGTAAAACGTTTAACATACACAATGATAGTCCCGAGAAATGATTAGAAACATGTAACAAACACTTGAAATGCTGGTACATAGAGCTGTTCTATCTTTATGTTCATGTTCAATCACGGAGATTAGAGGTAGAATGCTGGGAAATGAGGAGAGTACAGATAATGTTTACCATTCTGGCTACTTTAGATGATGTTTTTCCAAAGAAAGTGCTTTCAAACATTGAGAATGTCCATTTATAAAGCTCAGAATATGTGTGAAGCTGATAAATGAAGAGTATACTGTTTATATTTACAGGTGACTATGATTAGACTGGCGTTTTCTGAATGAAACACTTTAAATCCTGAAGATTCATGTATATACCTCTGGGAAAACTGTCTAATTTTGTAAACTGTAAAAATACACAATGATAGTCCTGGGAAATGATTAGAAACATGTAGGAAACACTTGAAATGCTGGTACATAGAGCAGTTCTATCTTTATGTTCATGTTCTGTCAGGGAGAATAGAGGTAGAATGGTGGGAAATGACGAAAGTACAGATAATTTTTACCATTCTGGCAACATTAGATAAGGTTTTTCCAAAGAAAGTGCTTTCAAATATTAAGAATTTCCATTTATAAAGATCAGAATATGTGTGAAGCTGATAAATGAAGAGAATACTGTTTTAATTTACAGTTGATTATGATTAGACTGGAGTTTACTGAATGACTCAATTTAAACCTTGAAGATTCCTGTAAATACTTGTAGGAAAACTGTCTACCTTTGGTAAAACTCTTCACATACACAATGATAGTCCCGAGAAATGATTTGAAACATGTAGGAAACACTTGAAATTCTGGTTCGTAGCGCTGTTCTATGTTTATATTCATGTTCAATCACGGAGATTAGAGATAGAATGCTGCATAATGACGAGAGTACAGATAATGTTTACCATTCTGGCTACTTTAGATGATGTATTTCCGAAGAATGAGCTTTCAAATATTAAGAATTGCAGTTTATAAAGCTAGAATATGGGTATGAAGCTGATAAATGAAGAGAATACTGTTTATATTTACAACTGAGGCTGAATTGCCTGGCGTTTTCTGAATGGCACAATATAAATCTAGGAGATTCCTGTGTATACTTTCAGGAAAACTGTCTACTTTTGGTAATACTCTTAAAATACACAATGATAGTCCTGAAATGATTAAAAACATGTGAGAAACACTTTAAATAGGGGTAAATAGAGCCGTTCTATCCTGATGGCCTAGTTCAATCTCCGAGATTAGAGGTAGAAAACTCTCAAATGAAGAGAGTAATGATAATGTTTACAATTCCGGGTACTCTAGAAGGTGTTTTTCCACAGAAAGTGCTTCCAACGTTATGAATTGCTGTTTAGAAGCTCAGAATATGTGTATGAGGATGATAAATGAAGAGAATATTGTTTATATTTACAGGTGATTCTGATTAGACTGGCGGTTTCTGAATGGCTGAATTTAAACCTTTAAGATTCCTGGGTATACTTCTAGGAAAACTGTCTACTTTTGGTAAAACGCTTAACATACACAATGATAGTCCCGAGAAATGATTAGAAACATGTAAGAAACACTTGAAATTCTGGTACATAGAGCTGTTCTATCTTTATGTTCATGTTCAATCGGGGAGATTAGAGGTAGAATGCTGCGAAATGACGAGAGTACAGATAATTTTTACCATTCTGGCTACTTTAGATGATGTTTTTCCAAAGAAAGTGCTTTCAAACATTGAGAATTTCCATTTATAAAGCTCAGAATATGTGTGAAGCTGATAAATGAAGAGAATACTGTTTATATTTACAGGTGATTATGATTAGACTGGCGTTTACTGAGTGACTCAATTTAAACCTTGAAGATTCCTGTAAATACTTATAGGAAAACTGTCTACCTTTGGTAAAACTCTTCACATACACAATGATAGTCCCGAGAAATGATTAGAAACATGTAAGAAACACTTGAAATGCTGGTACATAGCGCTGTTCTCTGTTTATATTCATGTTCAATCACGGAGATTAGAGATAGAATGCTGCAAATGATGAGAGTACAGATAATGTTTACCATTCTGGCTACTTTAGATGATGTATTTCCGAAGAATGAGCTTTCAAATATTAAGAATTGCAGTTTATAAAGCTAGAATATGGGTATGAAGCTGATAAATGAAGAGAATACTGTTTATATTTTCAACTGAGGCTGAATTGCCTGGCGTTTTCTGAATGGCACAGTTTATATCTAGGAGATTCCTGTGTATACTTTCAGGAAAACTGTCTACTTTTGGTAATACTCTTAAAATACACAATGATAGTCCTGAAATGATTAAAAACATGTGAGAAACACTTTAAATAGGGGTAAATAGAGCCGTTCTATCCTGATGGCCTAGTTCAATCTCCGAGATTAGAGGTAGAAAACTCTCAAATGAAGAGAGTAATGATAATGTTTACAATTCCGGGTACTCTAGAAGGTGTTTTTCCACAGAAAGTGCGTCCAACGTTATGAATTGCTGTTTAGAAGCTCAGAATATGTGTATGAGGATGATAAATGAAGAGAATACTGTTTATATTTACAGGTGATTCTGATTAGACTGGCGGTTTCTGAATGGCTGAATTTAAACCTTTAAGATTCCTGGGTATACTTCTAGGAAAACTGTCTACTTTTGGTAAAACGCTTAACATACACAATGATAGTCCCGAGAAATGATTAGAAACATGTAAGAAACACTTGAAATTCTGGTACATAGAGCTGTTCTATCTTTATGTTCATGTTCAATCGGGGAGATTAGAGGTAGAATGCTGCGAAATGACGAGAGTACAGATAATTTTTACCATTCTGGCTACTTTAGATGATGTTTTTCCAAAGAAAGTGCTTTCAAACATTGAGAATTTCCATTTATAAAGCTCAGAATATGTGTGAAGCTGATAAATGAAGAGAATACTGTTTATATTTACAGGTGATTATGATTAGACTGGCGTTTACTGAGTGACTCAATTTAAACCTTGAAGATTCCTGTAAATACTTATAGGAAAACTGTCTACCTTTGGTAAAACTCTTCACATACACAATGATAGTCCCGAGAAATGATTAGAAACATGTAAGAAACACTTGAAATGCTGTTACATAGCGCTGTTCTCTGTTTATATTCATGTTCAATCACGGAGATTAGAGATAGAATGCTGCAAATGATGAGAGTACAGATAATGTTTACCATTCTGGCTACTTTAGATGATGTATTTCCGAAGAATGAGCTTTCAAATATTAAGAATTGCAGTTTATAAAGCTAGAATATGGGTATGAAGCTGATAAATGAAGAGAATACTGTTTATATTTTCAACTGAGGCTGAATTGCCTGGCGTTTTCTGAATGGCACAGTTTATATCTAGGAGATTCCTGTGTATACTTTCAGGAAAACTGTCTACTTTTGGTAATACTCTTAAAATACACAATGATAGTCCTGAAATGATTAAAAACATGTGAGAAACACTTTAAATAGGGGTAAATAGAGCCGTTCTATCCTGATGGCCTAGTTCAATCACCGAGATTAGAGGTAGAAAACTCTCAAATGAAGAGAGTAATGATAATGTTTACAATTCCGGGTACTCTAGAAGGTGTTTTCCCCAGAAAGTGCTTCCAACGTCATGAATTGCTGTTTAGAAGCTCAGAATATGTGTATGAGGATGATAAATGAAGAGAATACTGTTTATATTTACAGGTGATTCTGATTAGACTGGCGGTTTCTGAATGGCTGAATTTAAACCTTTAAGATTCCTGGGTATACTTCTAGGAAAACTGTCTACTTTTGGTAAAACGCTTAAAATACACAATGATAGTCCCGAGAAATGATTAGAAACATGTAAGAAACACTTGAAATGCTGGTACATAGAGCTGTTCTATCTTTATGTTCATGTTCAATCGGGGAGATTAGAGGTAGAATGCTGCGAAATGACGAGAGTACAGATAATTTTTACCATTCTGGCTACTGTAGATGATGTTTTTCCAAAGAAAGTGCTTTCAAACATTGAGAATTTCCATTTATAAAGCTCATTATATGTGTGAAGCTGATAAATGAAGAGAATAATGTTTATATTTACAGTTGATTATGATTAGACTGGCGTTTACTGAGTGACTCAATTTAAACCTTGAAGATTCCTGTAAATACTTATAGGAAAACTGTCTACCTTTGGTAAAACTCTTCACATACACAATGATAGTCCCGAGAAATGATTAGAAACATGTAAGAAACACTTGAAATGCTGGTACATAGCGCTGTTCTATGTTTATATTCATGTTCAATCACGGAGATTAGAGATAGAATGCTGCAAATGATGAGAGTACAGACAATGTTTACCATTCTGGCTACTTTAGATGATGTATTTCCGAAGAATGAGCTTTCAAATATTAAGAATTGCAGTTTATAAAGCTAGAATATGGGTATGAAGCTGATAAATGAAGAGAATACTGTTTATATTTACAGCTGAGGCTGAATTGCCTGGCGTTTTCTGAATGGCACAATTTAAATCTAGGAGATTCCTGTGTATACTTTCAGGAAAACTGTCTACTTTTGGTAATACTCTTAAAATACACAAGGATAGTCCCCGAAATGATTAGAAACATGTTAGAAACACTTTAAATAGGGGTAAATAGAGCCGTTCTATCCTGATGGCCTAGTTCAATCACCGAGATTAGAGGTAGAAACCTCTCAAATGAAGAGAGTAATGATAATGTTTCCAATTCCGGCTACTCTAGATGGTGTTTTTCCACAGAAAGTGCGTCCAACGTTATAAATTGCTGTTTAGAAGCTCAGAATATGTGTATGAGGATGATAAATGAAGAGAATACTGTTTATATTTACAGGTGATTCTGATTAGACTGGCATTTTCTGAATGGCTCAATTTAAACCTTTAAGATTCCTGGGTATACTTCTAGGAAAACTGTCTACTTTTGGTAAAACGTTTAACATACACAATGATAGTCCCGAGAAATGATTAGAAACATGTAACAAACACTTGAAATGCTGGTACATAGAGCTGTTCTATCTTTATGTTCATGTTCAATCGGGGAGATTAGAGGTAGAATGCTGGGAAATGAGGAGAGTACAGATAATGTTTACCATTCTGGCTACTTTAGATGATGTTTTTCCAAAGAAAGTGCTTTCAAACATTGAGAATGTCCATTTATAAAGCTCAGAATATGTGTGAAGCTGATAAATGAAGAGTATACTGTTTATATTTACAGGTGACTATGATTAGACTGGCGTTTTCTGAATGAAACACTTTAAATCCTGAAGATTCATGTATATACCTCTGGGAAAACTGTCTAATTTTGTAAACTGTAAAAATACACAATGATAGTCCTGGGAAATGATTAGAAACATGTAGGAAACACTTGAAATGCTGGTACATAGAGCAGTTCTATCTTTATGTTCATGTTCTGTCAGGGAGAATAGAGGTAGAATGGTGGGAAATGACGAAAGTACAGATAATTTTTACCATTCTGGCAACATTAGATAAGGTTTTTCCAAAGAAAGTGCTTTCAAATATTAAGAATTTCCATTTATAAAGATCAGAATATGTGTGAAGCTGATAAATGAAGAGAATACTGTTTTAATTTACAGTTGATTATGATTAGACTGGAGTTTACTGAATGACTCAATTTAAACCTTGAAGATTCCTGTAAATACTTGTAGGAAAACTGTCTACCTTTGGTAAAACTCTTCACATACACAATGATAGTCCCGAGAAATGATTTGAAACATGTAGGAAACACTTGAAATTCTGGTTCGTAGCGCTGTTCTATGTTTATATTCATGTTCAATCACGGAGATTAGAGATAGAATGCTGCATAATGACGAGAGTACAGATAATGTTTACCATTCTGGCTACTTTAGATGATGTATTTCCGAAGAATGAGCTTTCAAATATTAAGAATTGCAGTTTATAAAGCTAGAATATGGGTATGAAGCTGATAAATGAAGAGAATACTGTTTATATTTACAACTGAGGCTGAATTGCCTGGCGTTTTCTGAATGTCACAATATAAATCTAGGAGATTCCTGTGTATACTTTCAGGAAAACTGTCTACTTTTGGTAATACTCTTAAAATACACAATGATAGTCCTGAAATGATTAAAAACATGTGAGAAACACTTTAAATAGGGGTAAATAGAGCCGTTCTATCCTGATGGCCTAGTTCAATCTCCGAGATTAGAGGTAGAAAACTCTCAAATGAAGAGAGTAATGATAATGTTTACAATTCCGGGTACTCTAGAAGGTGTTTTTCCACAGAAAGTGCTTCCAACGTTATGAATTGCTGTTTAGAAGCTCAGAATATGTGTATGAGGATGATAAATGAAGAGAATATTGTTTATATTTACAGGTGATTCTGATTAGACTGGCGGTTTCTGAATGGCTGAATTTAAACCTTTAAGATTCCTGGGTATACTTCTAGGAAAACTGTCTACTTTTGGTAAAACGCTTAACATACACAATGATAGTCCCGAGAAATGATTAGAAACATGTAAGAAACACTTGAAATTCTGGTACATAGAGCTGTTCTATCTTTATGTTCATGTTCAATCGGGGAGATTAGAGGTAGAATGCTGCGAAATGACGAGAGTACAGATAATTTTTACCATTCTGGCTACTTTAGATGATGTTTTTCCAAAGAAAGTGCTTTCAAACATTGAGAATTTCCATTTATAAAGCTCAGAATATGTGTGAAGCTGATAAATGAAGAGAATACTGTTTATATTTACAGGTGATTATGATTAGACTGGCGTTTACTGAGTGACTCAATTTAAACCTTGAAGATTCCTGTAAATACTTATAGGAAAACTGTCTACCTTTGGTAAAACTCTTCACATACACAATGATAGTCCCGAGAAATGATTAGAAACATGTAAGAAACACTTGAAATGCTGGTACATAGCGCTGTTCTCTGTTTATATTCATGTTCAATCACGGAGATTAGAGATAGAATGCTGCAAATGATGAGAGTACAGATAATGTTTACCATTCTGGCTACTTTAGATGATGTATTTCCGAAGAATGAGCTTTCAAATATTAAGAATTGCAGTTTATAAAGCTAGAATATGGGTATGAAGCTGATAAATGAAGAGAATACTGTTTATATTTTCAACTGAGGCTGAATTGCCTGGCGTTTTCTGAATGGCACAGTTTATATCTAGGAGATTCCTGTGTATACTTTCAGGAAAACTGTCTACTTTTGGTAATACTCTTAAAATACACAATGATAGTCCTGAAATGATTAAAAACATGTGAGAAACACTTTAAATAGGGGTAAATAGAGCCGTTCTATCCTGATGGCCTAGTTCAATCTCCGAGATTAGAGGTAGAAAACTCTCAAATGAAGAGAGTAATGATAATGTTTACAATTCCGGGTACTCTAGAAGGTGTTTTTCCACAGAAAGTGCGTCCAACGTTATGAATTGCTGTTTAGAAGCTCAGAATATGTGTATGAGGATGATAAATGAAGAGAATATTGTTTATATTTACAGGTGATTCTGATTAGACTGGCGGTTTCTGAATGGCTGAATTTAAACCTTTAAGATTCCTGGGTATACTTCTAGGAAAACTGTCTACTTTTGGTAAAACGCTTAACATACACAATGATAGTCCCGAGAAATGATTAGAAACATGTAAGAAACACTTGAAATTCTGGTACATAGAGCTGTTCTATCTTTATGTTCATGTTCAATCGGGGAGATTAGAGGTAGAATGCTGCGAAATGACGAGAGTACAGATAATTTTTACCATTCTGGCTACTTTAGATGATGTTTTTCCAAAGAAAGTGCTTTCAAACATTGAGAATTTCCATTTATAAAGCTCAGAATATGTGTGAAGCTGATAAATGAAGAGAATACTGTTTATATTTACAGGTGATTATGATTAGACTGGCGTTTACTGAGTGACTCAATTTAAACCTTGTAGATTCCTGTAAATACTTATAGGAAAACTGTCTACCTTTGGTAAAACTCTTCACATACACAATGATAGTCCCGAGAAATGATTAGAAACATGTAAGAAACACTTGAAATGCTGGTACATAGCGCTGTTCTCTGTTTATATTCATGTTCAATCACGGAGATTAGAGATAGAATGCTGCATAATGACGAGAGTACAGATAATGTTTACCATTCTGGCTACTTTAGATGATGTATTTCCGAAGAATGAGCTTTCAAATATTAAGAATTGCAGTTTATAAAGCTGGAATATGGGTATGAAGCTGATAAATGAAGAGAATACTGTTTATATTTACAACTGAGGCTGAATTGCCTGGCGTTTTCTGAATGGCACAGTTTATATCTAGGAGATTCCTGTGTATACTTTCAGGAAAACTGTCTACTTTTGGTAATACTCTGAAAATACACAATGATAGTCCCCGAAATGATTAGAAACATGTGAGAAACACTTGAAATAGGGGTAAATAGAGCCGTTCTATCCTGATGACCTAGTTCAATCACCGAGATTAGAGGTAGAAAACTCTAAAAATGAAGAGAGTAATGATAATGTTTACAATTCCGGCTACTCTAGATGGTGTTTTTCCACAGAAAGTGCTTCCAACGTTATGAATTGCTGTTTAGAAGCTCAGAATATGTGTATGAGGATGATAAATGAAGAGAATACTGTTTATATTTACAGGTGATTCTGATTAGACTGGCGTTTTCTGAATGGCTCAATTTAAACCTTTAAGATTCCTGGGTATACTTCTAGGAAAACTGTCTACTTTTCGTAAAACGCTTAACATACACAATGATAGTCCCGAGAAATGATTAGAAACATGTAAGAAACACTTGAAATGCTGGTACATAGAGCTGTTCTATCTTTATGTTCATGTTCAATCACGGAGATTAGAGGTAGAATGCTGCGAAATGACGAGAGTACAGATAATGTTTACCATTCTGGCTACTTTAGATGATGTTTTTCCAAAGAAAGTGCTTTCAAATATTGAGAATTTCCATTTATAAAGCTCAGAATATGTGTGAAGCTGATAAATGAAGAGAATACTGTTTATATTTACAGTTGACTATGATTAGACTGGCGTTTTCTGAATGAAACACTTTAAATCCTGAAGATTCATGTATATACTTCTGGGAAAACTGTCTAATTTTGAAAAACTGTAAAAATACACAATGAGAGTCCTGGGAAATGATTAGAAACATGTAGGAAACACTTGAAATGCTGGTACATAGAGCCGTTCTATCTTTATGTTCATGTTCAATCACGGAGATTAGAGGTAGAATGCTGCGAAATGACGAGAGTACAGATAATTTTTACCATTCTGGCTAATTTAGATGATGTTTTTCCAAAGACAGTGCTTTCAAATATTGAGAATTTCCATTTATAAAGCTCAGAATATGTGTGAAGCTGATAAATGAAGAGAATACTGTTTATATTTACAGGTGATTATGATTAGACTGGCGTTTACTGAATGACTCAGTTTAAACCTTGAAGATTCCTATAAATACTTGTAGGAAAACTGTCTACCTTTGGTAAAACTCTTCACATACACAATGATAGTCCCGAGAAATGATTAGAAACATGTAAGAAACACTTGAAATGCTGTTACATAGCGCTGTTCTCTGTTTATATTCATGTTCAATCACGGAGATTAGAGATAGAATGCTGCATAATGACGAGAGTACAGATAATGTTTACCATTCTGGCTACTTTAGATGATGTATTTCCGAAGAATGAGCTTTCAAATATTAAGAATTGCAGTTTATAAAGCTGGAATATGGGTATGAAGCTGATAAATGAAGAGAATACTGTTTATATTTACAACTGAGGCTGAATTGCCTGGCGTTTTCTGAATGGCACAGTTTATATCTAGGAGATTCCTGTGTATACTTTCAGGAAAACTGTCTACTTTTGGTAATACTCTTAAAATACACAATGATAGTCCCCGAAATGATTAGAAACATGTGAGAAACACTTGAAATAGGGGTAAATAGAGCCGTTCTATCCTGATGACCTAGTTCAATCACCGAGATTAGAGGTAGAAAACTCTAAAAATGAAGAGAGTAATGATAATGTTTACAATTCCCGCTACTCTAGATGGTGTTTTTCCACAGAAAGTGCTTCCAACGTTATGAATTGCTGTTTAGAAGCTCAGAATATGTGTATGAGGATGATAAATGAAGAGAATACTGTTTATATTTACAGTTGATTCTGATTAGACTGGCTTTTTCTGAATGGCTCAATTTAAACCTTTAAGATTCCTGGGTATACTTCTAGGAAAACTGTCTACTTTTCGTAAAACGCTTAACATACACAATGATAGTCCCGAGAAATGATTAGAAACATGTAAGAAACACTTGAAATGCTGGTACATAGAGCTGTTCTATCTTTATGTTCATGTTCAATCACGGAGATTAGAGGTAGAATGCTGCGAAATGACGAGAGTACAGATAATGTTTACCATTCTGGCTACTTTAGATGATGTTTTTCCAAAGAAAGTGCTTTCAAATATTGAGAATTTCCATTTATAAAGCTCAGAATATGTGTGAAGCTGATAAATGAAGAGAATACTGTTTATATTTACAGTTGACTATGATTAGACTGGCGTTTTCTGAATGAAACACTTTAAATCTTGAAGATTCATGTATATACTTCTGGGAAAACTGTCTAATTTTGAAAAACTGTAAAAATACACAATGATAGTCCTGGGAAATGATTAGAAACATGTAGGAAACACTTGAAATGCTGGTACATAGAGCCGTTCTATCTTTATGTTCATGTTCAATCACGGAGATTAGAGGTAGAATGCTGCGAAATGACGAGAGTACAGGTAATTTTTACCATTCTGGCTACATTAGATAATGTTTTTCCAAAGAAAGTGCTTTCAAATATTAAGAATTTCCATTTATAAAGCTCAGAATATGTGTGAAGCTGATAAATGAAGAGAATACTGTTTATATTTACAGGTGATTATGATTAGACTGGCGTTTACTGAATGACTCAATTTAAACCTTGAAGATTCCTATAAATACTTGTAGGAAAACTGTCTACCTTTGGTAAAACTCTTCACATACACAATGATAGTCCCGAGAAATGATTAGAAACATGTAAGAAACACTTGAAATGCTGGTACATAGCGCTGTTCTCTGTTTATATTCATGTTCAATCACGGAGATTAGAGATAGAATGCTGCATAATGACGAGAGTACAGATAATGTTTACCATTCTGGCTACTTTAGATGATGTATTTCCGAAGAATGAGCTTTCAAATATTAAGAATTGCAGTTTATAAAGCTAGAATATGGGTATGAAGCTGATAAATGAAGAGAATACTGTTTATATTTACAACTGAGGCTGAATTGCCTGGCGTTTTCTGAATGGCACAGTTTATATCTAGGAGATTCCTGTGTATACTTTCAGGAAAACTGTCTACTTTTGGTAATACTCTTAAAATACACAATGATAGTCCCCGAAATGATTAGAAACATGTGAGAAACACTTTAAATAGGGGTAAATAGAGCCGTTCTATCCTGATGGCCTAGTTCAATCACGGAGATTAGAGGTCGAAAACTCTAAAAATGAAGAGAGTAATGATAATGTTTACAATTCCCGCTACTCTAGATGGTGTTTTTCCACAGAAAGTGCTTCCAACGTTATGAATTGCTGTTTAGAAGCTCAGAATATGTGTATGAGGATGATAAATGAAGAGAATACTGTTTATATTTACAGGTGATTCTGATTAGACTGGCGTTTTCTGAATGGCTCAATTTAAACCTTTAAGATTCCTGGGTATACTTCTAGGAAAACTGTCTACTTTTCGTAAAACGCTTAACATACACAATGATAGTCCCGAGAAATGATTAGAAACATGTAAGAAACACTTGAAATGCTGGTACATAGGGCTGTTCTATCTTTATGTTCATGTTCAATCACGGAGATTAGAGGTAGAATGCTGCGAAATGACGAGAGTACAGATAATGCTTACCATTCTGGCTAATTTAGATGATGTTTTTCCAAAGACAGTGCTTTCAAATATTGAGAATTTCCATTTATAAAGCTCAGAATATGTGTGAAGCTGATAAATGAAGAGAATACTGTTTATATTTACAGTTGACTATGATTAGACTGGCGTTTTCTGAATGAAACACTTTAAATCCTGAAGATTCATGTATATACTTCTGGGAAAACTGTCTAATTTTGAAAAACTGTAAAAATACACAATGATAGTCCTGGGAAATGATTAGAAACATGTAGGAAACACTTGAAATGCTGGTACATAGCACTGTTCTCTGTTTATATTCATGTTCAATCACGGAGATTAGAGATAGAATGCTGCATAATGACGAGAGTACAGATAATGTTTACCATTCTGGCTACTTTAGATGATGTATTTCCGAAGAATGAGCTTTCAAATATTAAGAATTGCAGTTTATAAAGCTGGAATATGGGTATGAAGCTGATAAATGAAGAGAATACTGTTTATATTTACAACTGAGGCTGAATTGCCTGGCGTTTTCTGAATGGCACAGTTTATATCTAGGAGATTCCTGTGTATACTTTCAGGAAAACTGTCTACTTTTGGTAATACTCTGAAAATACACAATGATAGTCCCCGAAATGATTAGAAACATGTGAGAAACACTTGAAATAGGGGTAAATAGAGCCGTTCTATCCTGATGACCTAGTTCAATCACCGAGATTAGAGGTAGAAAACTCTAAAAATGAAGAGAGTAATGATAATGTTTACAATTCCGGCTACTCTAGATGGTGTTTTTCCACAGAAAGTGCTTCCAACGTTATGAATTGCTGTTTAGAAGCTCAGAATATGTGTATGAGGATGATAAATGAAGAGAATACTGTTTATATTTACAGGTGATTCTGATTAGACTGGCGTTTTCTGAATGGCTCAATTTACACCTTTAAGATTCCTGGGTATACTTCTAGGAAAACTGTCTACTTTTCGTAAAACGCTTAACATACACAATGATAGTCCCGAGAAATGATTAGAAACATGTAAGAAACACTTGAAATGCTGGTACATAGAGCTGTTCTATCTTTATGTTCATGTTCAATCACGGAGATTAGAGGTAGAATGCTGCGAAATGACGAGAGTACAGATAATGTTTACCATTCTGGCTACTTTAGATGATGTTTTTCCAAAGAAAGTGCTTTCAAATATTGAGAATTTCCATTTATAAAGCTCAGAATATGTGTGAAGCTGATAAATGAAGAGAATACTGTTTATATTTACAGTTGACTATGATTAGACTGGCGTTTTCTGAATGAAACACTTTAAATCCTGAAGATTCATGTATATACTTCTGGGAAAACTGTCTAATTTTGAAAAACTGTAAAAATACACAATGATAGTCCTGGGAAATGATTAGAAACATGTAGGAAACACTTGAAATGCTGGTACATAGAGCCGTTCTATCTTTATGTTCATGTTCAATCACGGAGATTAGAGGTAGAATGCTGCGAAATGACGAGAGTACAGATAATTTTTACCATTCTGGCTAATTTAGATGATGTTTTTCCAAAGACAGTGCTTTCAAATATTGAGAATTTCCATTTATAAAGCTCAGAATATGTGTGAAGCTGATAAATGAAGAGAATACTGTTTATATTTACAGGTGATTATGATTAGACTGGCGTTTACTGAATGACTCAATTTAAACCTTGAAGATTCCTATAAATACTTGTAGGAAAACTGTCTACCTTTGGTAAAACTCTTCACATACACAATGATAGTCCCGAGAAATGATTAGAAACATGTAAGAAACACTTGAAATGCTGTTACATAGCGCTGTTCTCTGTTTATATTCATGTTCAATCACGGAGATTAGAGATAGAATGCTGCATAATGACGAGAGTACAGATAATGTTTACCATTCTGGCTACTTTAGATGATGTATTTCCGAAGAATGAGCTTTCAAATATTAAGAATTGCAGTTTATAAAGCTGGAATATGGGTATGAAGCTGATAAATGAAGAGAATACTGTTTATATTTACAACTGAGGCTGAATTGCCTGGCGTTTTCTGAATGGCACAGTTTATATCTAGGAGATTCCTGTGTATACTTTCAGGAAAACTGTCTACTTTTGGTAATACTCTTAAAATACACAATGATAGTCCCTGAAATGATTAGAAACATGTGAGAAACACTTGAAATAGGGGTAAATAGAGCCGTTCTATCCTGATGACCTAGTTCAATCACCGAGATTAGAGGTAGAAAACTCTAAAAATGAAGAGAGTAATGATAATGTTTACAATTCCCGCTACTCTAGATGGTGTTTTTCCACAGAAAGTGCTTCCAACGTTATGAATTGCTGTTTAGAAGCTCAGAATATGTGTATGAGGATGATAAATGAAGAGAATACTGTTTATATTTACAGGTGATTCTGATTAGACTGGCGTTTTCTGAATGGCTCAATTTAAACCTTTAAGATTCCTGGGTATACTTCTAGGAAAACTGTCTACTTTTCGTAAAACGCTTAACATACACAATGATAGTCCCGAGAAATGATTAGAAACATGTAAGAAACACTTGAAATGCTGGTACATAGAGCTGTTCTATCTTTATGTTCATGTTCAATCACGGAGATTAGAGGTAGAATGCTGCGAAATGACGAGAGTACAGATAATGTTTACCATTCTGGCTACTTTAGATGATGTTTTTCCAAAGAAAGTGCTTTCAAATATTGAGAATTTCCATTTATAAAGCTCAGAATATGTGTGAAGCTGATAAATGAAGAGAATACTGTTTATATTTACAGTTGACTATGATTAGACTGGCGTTTTCTGAATGAAACACTTTAAATCTTGAAGATTCATGTATATACTTCTGGGAAAACTGTCTAATTTTGAAAAACTGTAAAAATACACAATGATAGTCCTGGGAAATGATTAGAAACATGTAGGAAACACTTGAAATGCTGGTACATAGAGCCGTTCTATCTTTATGTTCATGTTCAATCACGGAGATTAGAGGTAGAATGCTGCGAAATGACGAGAGTACAGGTAATTTTTACCATTCTGGCTACATTAGATAATGTTTTTCCAAAGAAAGTGCTTTCAAATATTAAGAATTTCCATTTATAAAGCTCAGAATATGTGTGAAGCTGATAAATGAAGAGAATACTGTTTATATTTACAGGTGATTATGATTAGACTGGCGTTTACTGAATGACTCAATTTAAACCTTGAAGATTCCTATAAATACTTGTAGGAAAACTGTCTACCTTTGGTAAAACTCTTCACATACACAATGATAGTCCCGAGAAATGATTAGAAACATGTAAGAAACACTTGAAATGCTGTTACATAGCGCTGTTCTCTGTTTATATTCATGTTCAATCACGGAGATTAGAGATAGAATGCTGCATAATGACGAGAGTACAGATAATGTTTACCATTCTGGCTACTTTAGATGATGTATTTCCGAAGAATGAGCTTTCAAATATTAAGAATTGCAGTTTATAAAGCTAGAATATGGGTATGAAGCTGATAAATGAAGAGAATACTGTTTATATTTACAACTGAGGCTGAATTGCCTGGCGTTTTCTGAATGGCACAGTTTATATCTAGGAGATTCCTGTGTATACTTTCAGGAAAACTGTCTACTTTTGGTAATACTCTTAAAATACACAATGATAGTCCCCGAAATGATTAGAAACATGTGAGAAACACTTTAAATAGGGGTAAATAGAGCCGTTCTATCCTGATGGCCTAGTTCAATCACCGAGATTAGAGGTCGAAAACTCTAAAAATGAAGAGAGTAATGATAATGTTTACAATTCCCGCTACTCTAGATGGTGTTTTTCCACAGAAAGTGCTTCCAACGTTATGAATTGCTGTTTAGAAGCTCAGAATATGTGTATGAGGCTGATAAATGAAGAGAATACTGTTTATATTTACAGGTGATTCTGATTAGACTGGCGTTTTCTGAATGGCTCAATTTAAACCTTTAAGATTCCTGGGTATACTTCTAGGAAAACTGTCTACTTTTCGTCAAACGCTTAACATACACAATGATAGTCCCGAGAAATGATTAGAAACATGTAAGAAACACTTGAAATGCTGGTACATAGGGCTGTTCTATCTTTATGTTCATGTTCAATCACGGAGATTAGAGGTAGAATGCTGCGAAATGACGAGAGTACAGATAATGCTTACCATTCTGGCTAATTTAGATGATGTTTTTCCAAAGACAGTGCTTTCAAATATTGAGAATTTCCATTTATAAAGCTCAGAATATGTGTGAAGCTGATAAATGAAGAGAATACTGTTTATATTTACAGTTGACTATGATTAGACTGGCGTTTTCTGAATGAAACACTTTAAATCCTGAAGATTCATGTATATACTTCTGGGAAAACTGTCTAATTTTGAAAAACTGTAAAAATACACAATGATAGTCCTGGGAAATGATTAGAAACATGTAGGAAACACTTGAAATGCTGGTACATAGCGCTGTTCTCTGTTTATATTCATGTTCAATCACGGAGATTAGAGATAGAATGCTGCATAATGACGAGAGTACAGATAATGTTTACCATTCTGGCTACTTTAGATGATGTATTTCCGAAGAATGAGCTTTCAAATATTAAGAATTGCAGTTTATAAAGCTGGAATATGGGTATGAAGCTGATAAATGAAGAGAATACTGTTTATATTTACAACTGAGGCTGAATTGCCTGGCGTTTTCTGAATGGCACAGTTTATATCTAGGATATTCCTGTGTATACTTTCAGGAAAACTGTCTACTTTTGGTAATACTCTTAAAATACACAATGATAGTCCCCGAAATGATTAGAAACATGTGAGAAACACTTGAAATAGGGGTAAATAGAGCCGTTCTATCCTGATGACGAGTTCAATCACCGAGATTAGAGGTAGAAAACTCTAAAAATGAAGAGAGTAATGATAATGTTTACAATTCCCGCTACTCTAGATGGTGTTTTTCCACAGAAAGTGCTTCCAACGTTATGAATTGCTGTTTAGAAGCTCAGAATATGTGTATGAGGATGATAAATGAAGAGAATACTGTTTATATTTACAGGTGATTCTGATTAGACTGGCGTTTTCTGAATGGCTCAATTTAAACCTTTAAGATTCCTGGGTATACTTCTAGGAAAACTGTCTACTTTTCGTAAAACGCTTAACATACACAATGATAGTCCCGAGAAATGATTAGAAACATGTAAGAAACACTTGAAATGCTGGTACATAGAGCTGTTCTATCTTTATGTTCATGTTCAATCACGGAGATTAGAGGTAGAATGCTGCGAAATGACGAGAGTACAGATAATGTTTACCATTCTGGCTACTTTAGATGATGTTTTTCCAAAGAAAGTGCTTTCAAATATTGAGAATTTCCATTTATAAAGCTCAGAATATGTGTGAAGCTGATAAATGAAGAGAATACTGTTTATATTTACAGTTGACTATGATTAGACTGGCGTTTTCTGAATGAAACACTTTAAATCTTGAAGATTCATGTATATACTTCTGGGAAAACTGTCTAATTTTGAAAAACTGTAAAAATACACAATGATAGTCCTGGGAAATGATTAGAAACATGTAGGAAACACTTGAAATGCTGGTACATAGAGCCGTTCTATCTTTATGTTCATGTTCAATCACGGAGATTAGAGGTAGAATGCTGCGAAATGACGAGAGTACAGGTAATTTTTACCATTCTGGCTACATTAGATAATGTTTTTCCAAAGAAAGTGCTTTCAAATATTAAGAATTTCCATTTATAAAGCTCAGAATATGTGTGAAGCTGATAAATGAAGAGAATACTGTTTATATTTACAGGTGATTATGATTAGACTGGCGTTTACTGAATGACTCAATTTAAACCTTGAAGATTCCTATAAATACTTGTAGGAAAACTGTCTACCTTTGGTAAAACTCTTCCCATACACAATGATAGTCCCGAGAAATGATTAGAAACATGTAAGAAACACTTGAAATGCTGGTACATAGCGCTGTTCTCTGTTTATATTCATGTTCAATCGCGGAGATTAGAGATAGAATGCTGCATAATGACGAGAGTACAGATAATGTTTACCATTCTGGCTACTTTAGATGATGTATTTCCGAAGAATGAGCTTTCAAATATTAAGAATTGCAGTTTATAAAGCTAGAATATGGGTATGAAGCTGATAAATGAAGAGAATACTGTTTATATTTACAACTGAAGCTGAATTGCCTGGCTTTTTCTGAATGGCACAGTTTATATCTAGGAGATTCCTGTGTATACTTTCAGGAAAACTGTCTACTTTTGGTAATACTCTTAAAATACACAATGATAGTCCCCGAAATGATTAGAAACATGTGAGAAACACTTTAAATAGGGGTAAATAGAGCCGTTCTATCCTGATGGCCTAGTTCAATCACCGAGATTAGAGGTCGAAAACTCTAAAAATGAAGAGAGTAATGATAATGTTTACAATTCCGGCTACTCTAGATGATGTTTTTCCACAGAAAGTGCTTCCAACGTTATGAATTGCTGTTTAGAAGCTCGGAATATGTGTATGAGGATGATAAATGAAGAGAATACTGTTTATATTTACAGGTGATTCTGATTAGACTGGCGTTTTCTGAATGGCTCAATTTAAACCTTTAAGATTCCTGGGTATACTTCTAGGAAAACTGTCTACTTTTCGTAAAACGCTTAACATACACAGTGATAGTCCCGAGAAATGATTAGAAACATGTAAGAAACACTTGAAATGCTGGTACATAGGGCTGTTCTATCTTTATGTTCATGTTCAATCACGGAGATTAGAGGTAGAATGCTGCGAAATGACGAGAGTACAGATAATGCTTACCATTCTGGCTAATTTAGATGATGTTTTTCCAAAGAAAGTGCTTTCAAATATTGAGAATTTCCATTTATAAAGCTCAGAATATGTGTGAAGCTGATAAATGAAGAGAATACTGTTTATATTTACAGTTGACTATGATTAGACTGGCGTTTTCTGAATGAAACACTTTAAATCCTGAAGATTCATGTATATACTTCTGGGAAAACTGTCTAATTTTGAAAAACTGTAAAAATACACAATTATAGTCCTGGGAAATGATTAGAAACATGTAGGAAACACTTGAAATGCTGGTACATAGCGCTGTTCTCTGTTTATATTCATGTTCAATCACGGAGATTAGAGATAGAATGCTGCATAATGACGAGAGTACAGATAATGTTTACCATTCTGGCTACTTTAGATGATGTATTTCCGAAGAATGAGCTTTCAAATATTAAGAATTGCAGTTTATAAAGCTAGAATATGGGTATGAAGCTGATAAATGAAGAGAATACTGTTTATATTTACAACTGAGGCTGAATTGCCTGGCGTTTTCTGAATGGCACAGTTTATATCTAGGAGATTACTGTGTATACTTTCAGGAAAACTGTCTACTTTTGGTAATACTCTTAAAATACACAATGATAGTCCCCGAAATGATTAGAAACATGTGAGAAACACTTTAAATAGGGGTAAATAGAGCCGTTCTATCCTGATGGCCTAGTTCAATCACCGAGATTAGAGGTCGAAAACTCTAAAAATGAAGAGAGTAATGATAATGTTTACAATTCCCGCTACTCTAGATGGTGTTTTTCCACAGAAAGTGCTTCCAACGTTATGAATTGCTGTTTAGAAGCTCAGAATATGTGTATGAGGCTGATAAATGAAGAGAATACTGTTTATATTTACAGGTGATTCTGATTAGACTGGCGTTTTCTGAATGGCTCAATTTAAACCTTTAAGATTCCTGGGTATACTTCTAGGAAAACTGTCTACTTTTCGTAAAACGCTTAACATACACAATGATAGTCCCGAGAAATGATTAGAAACATGTAAGAAACACTTGAAATGCTGGTACATAGGGCTGTTCTATCTTTATGTTCATGTTCAATCACGGAGATTAGAGGTAGAATGCTGCGAAATGACGAGAGTACAGATAATGCTTACCATTCTGGCTAATTTAGATGATGTTTTTCCAAAGAAAGTGCTTTCAAATATTGAGAATTTCCATTTATAAAGCTCAGAATATGTGTGAAGCTGATAAATGAAGAGAATACTGTTTATATTTACAGTTGACTATGATTAGACTGGCGTTTTCTGAATGAAACACTTTAAATCCTGAAGATTCATGTATATACTTCTGGGAAAACTGTCTAATTTTGAAAAACTGTAAAAATACACAATGATAGTCCTGGGAAATGATTAGAAACATGTAGGAAACACTTGAAATGCTGGTACATAGCGCTGTTCTCTGTTTATATTCATGTTCTTCACGGAGATTAGAGATAGAATGCTGCATAATGACGAGAGTACAGATAATGTTTACCATTCTGGCTACTTTAGATGATGTATTTCCGAAGAATGAGCTTTCAAATATTAAGAATTGCAGTTTATAAAGCTGGAATATGGGTATGAAGCTGATAAATGAAGAGAATACTGTTTATATTTACAACTGAGGCTGAATTGCCTGGCGTTTTCTGAATGGCACAGTTTATATCTAGGAGATTCCTGTGTATACTTTCAGTAAAACTGTCTACTTTTGGTAATACTCTTAAAATACACAATGATAGTCCCCGAAATGATTAGAAACATGTGAGAAACACTTGAAATAGGGGTAAATAGAGCCGTTCTATCCTGATGGCCTAGTTCAATCACCGAGATTAGAGGTCGAAAACTCTAAAAATGAAGAGAGTAATGATAATGTTTACAATTCCCGCTACTCTAGATGGTGTTTTTCCACAGAAAGTGCTTCCAACGTTATGAATTGCTGTTTAGAAGCTCAGAATATGTGTATGAGGCTGATAAATGAAGAGAATACTGTTTATATTTACAGGTGATTCTGATTAGACTGGCGTTTTCTGAATGGCTCAATTTAAACCTTTAAGATTCCTGGGTATACTTCTAGGAAAACTGTCTACTTTTCGTCAAACGCTTAACATACACAATGATAGTCCCGAGAAATGATTAGAAACATGTAAGAAACACTTGAAATGCTGGTACATAGGGCTGTTCTATCTTTATGTTCATGTTCAATCACGGAGATTAGAGGTAGAATGCTGCGAAATGACGAGAGTACAGATAATGCTTACCATTCTGGCTAATTTAGATGATGTTTTTCCAAAGAAAGTGCTTTCAAATATTGAGAATTTCCATTTATAAAGCTCAGAATATGTGTGAAGCTGATAAATGAAGAGAATACTGTTTATATTTACAGTTGACTATGATTAGACTGGCGTTTTCTGAATGAAACACTTTAAATCCTGAAGATTCATGTATATACTTCTGGGAAAACTGTCTAATTTTGAAAAACTGTAAAAATACACAATGATAGTCCTGGGAAATGATTAGAAACATGTAGGAAACACTTGAAATGCTGGTACATAGCGCTGTTCTCTGTTTATATTCATGTTCTTCACGGAGATTAGAGATAGAATGCTGCATAATGACGAGAGTACAGATAATGTTTACCATTCTGGCTACTTTAGATGATGTATTTCCGAAGAATGAGCTTTCAAATATTAAGAATTGCAGTTTATAAAGCTGGAATATGGGTATGAAGCTGATAAATGAAGAGAATACTGTTTATATTTACAACTGAGGCTGAATTGCCTGGCGTTTTCTGAATGGCACAGTTTATATCTAGGAGATTCCTGTGTATACTTTCAGTAAAACTGTCTACTTTTGGTAATACTCTTAAAATACACAATGATAGTCCCCGAAATGATTAGAAACATGTGAGAAACACTTGAAATAGGGGTAAATAGAGCCGTTCTATCCTGATGACCTAGTTCAATCACCGAGATTAGAGGTCGAAAACTCTAAAAATGAAGAGAGTAATGATAATGTTTACAATTCCGGCTACTCTAGATGGTGTTTTTCCACAGAAAGTGCTTCCAACGTTATGAATTGCTGTTTAGAAGCTCAGAATATGTGTATGAGGATGATAAATGAAGAGAATACTGTTTATATTTACAGGTGATTCTGATTAGACTGGCAATTTCTGAATGGCTCAATTTAAACCTTTAAGATTCCTGGGTATACTTCTAGGAAAACTGTCTACTTTTCGTAAAACGCTTAACATACACAATGATAGTCCCGAGAAATGATTAGAAACATGTAAGAAACACTTGAAATGCTGGTACATAAAGCTGTTCTATCTTTATGTTCATGTTCAATCGGGGAGATAAGAGGTAGAATGCTGCGAAATGACGAGAGTACAGATAATGTTTACCATTCTGGCTACTTTAGATGATGTTTTTCCAAAGAAAGTGCTTTCAAATATTGAGAATTTCCATTTATAAAGCTCAGAATATGTGTGAAGCTGATAAATGAAGTGAATACTGTTTATATTTACAGTTGACTATGATTAGACTGGCGTTTTCTGAATGAAACACTTTAAATCCTGAAGATTCATGTATATACTTCTGGGAAAACTGTCTAATTTTGAAAAACTGTAAAAATACACAATGATAGTCCTGGGAAATGATTAGAAACATGTAGGAAACACTTGAAATGCTGGTACATAGAGCCGTTCTATCTTTATGTTCATGTTCAATCACGGAGATTAGAGGTAGAATGCTGCGAAATGACGAGAGTACAGATAATTTTTACCATTCTGGCTACATTAGATAATGTTTTTCCAAAGAAAGTGCTTTCAAATATTAAGAATTTCCATTTATAAAGCTCAGAATATGTGTGAAGCTGATAAATGAAGAGAATACTGTTTATATTTACAGGTGATTATGATTAGACTGGCGTTTACTGAATGACTCAATTTAAACCTTGAAGATTCCTGTAAATACTTGTAGGAAAACTGTCTACCTTTGGTAAAACTCTTCACATACACAATGATAGTCCCGAGAAATGATTAGAAACATGTAAGAAACACTTGAAATGCTGGTACATAGCGCTGTTCTCTGTTTATATTCATGTTCAATCACGGAGATTAGAGATAGAATGCTGGATAATGACGAGAGTACAGATAATGTTTACCATTCTGGCTACTTTAGATGATGTATTTCCGAAGAATGAGCTTTCAAATATTAAGAATTGCAGTTTATAAAGCTAGAATATGGGTATGAAGCTGATAAATGAAGAGAATACTGTTTATATTTACAACTGAGGCTGAATTGCCTGGCGTTTTCTGAATGGCACAGTTTATATCTAGCAGATTCCTGTGTATACTTTCAGGAAAACTGTCTACTTTTGGTAATACTCTTAAAATACACAATGATAGTCCCCGAAATGATTAGAAACATGTGAGAAACACTTTAAATAGGGGTAAATAGAGCCGTTCTATCCTGATGGCCTAGTTCAATCACCGAGATTAGAGGTCGAAAACTCTAAAAATGAAGAGAGTAATGATAATGTTTACAATTCCAGCTACTCTAGATGAAGTTTTTCCACAGAAAGTGCTTCCAACGTTATGAATTGCTGTTTAGAAGCTCAGAATATGTGTATGAGGCTGATAAATGAAGAGAATATTGTTTATATTTACAGGTGATTCTGATTAGACTGGCGTTTTCTGAATGGCTCAATTTAAACCTTTAAGATTCCTGGGTATACTTCTAGGAAAACTGTCTACTTTTCGTAAAACGCTTAACATACACAATGATAGTCCCGAGAAATGATTAGAAACATGTAAGAAACACTTGAAATGCTGGTACATAGGGCTGTTCTATCTTTATGTTCATGTTCAATCACGGAGATTAGAGGTAGAATGCTGGGAAATGACGAGAGTACAGATAATGCTTACCATTCTGGCTAATTTAGATGATGTTTTTCCAAAGAAAGTGCTTTCAAATATTGAGAATTTCCATTTATAAAGCTCAGAATATGTGTGAAGCTGATAAATGAAGAGAATACTGTTTATATTTACAGTTGACTATGATTAGACTGGCGATTTCTGAATGAAACACTTTAAATCCTGAAGATTCATGTATATACTTCTGGGAAAACTGTCTAATTTTGAAAAACTGTAAAAATACACAATGATAGTCCTGGGAAATGATTAGAAACATGTAGGAAACACTTGAAATGCTGGTACATAGCGCTGTTCTCTGTTTATATTCATGTTCAATCACGGAGATTAGAGATAGAATGCTGCATAATGACGAGAGTACAGATAATGTTTACCATTCTGGCTACTTTAGATGATGTATTTCCGAAGAATGAGCTTTCAAATATTAAGAATTGCAGTTTATAAAGCTAGAATATGGGTATGAAGCTGATAAATGAAGAGAATACTGTTTATATTTACAACTGAGGCTGAATTGCCTGGCGTTTTCTGAATGGCACAGTTTATATCTAGGAGATTCCTGTGTATACTTTCAGGAAAACTGTCTACTTTTGGTAATACTCTTAAAATACACAATGATAGTCCCCGAAATGATTAGAAACATGTGAGAAACACTTTAAATAGGGGTAAATAGAGCCGTTCTATCCTGATGGCCTAGTTCAATCACCGAGATTAGAGGTCGAAAACTCTAAAAATGAAGAGAGTAATGATAATGTTTACAATTCCCGCTACTCTAGATGGTGTTTTTCCACAGAAAGTGCTTCCAACGTTATGAATTGCTGTTTAGAAGCTCAGAATATGTGTATGAGGCTGATAAATGAAGAGAATACTGTTTATATTTACAGGTGATTCTGATTAGACTGGCGTTTTCTGAATGGCTCAATTTAAACCTTTAAGATTCCTGGGTATACTTCTAGGAAAACTGTCTACTTTTCGTCAAACGCTTAACATACACAATGATAGTCCCGAGAAATGATTAGAAACATGTAAGAAACACTTGAAATGCTGGTACATAGGGCTGTTCTATCTTTATGTTCATGTTCAATCACGGAGATTAGAGGTAGAATGCTGCGAAATGACGAGAGTACAGATAATGCTTACCATTCTGGCTAATTTAGATGATGTTTTTCCTAAGAAAGTGCTTTCAAATATTGAGAATTTCCATTTATAAAGCTCAGAATATGTGTGAAGCTGATAAATGAAGAGAATACTGTTTATATTTACAGTTGACTATGATTAGACTGGCGTTTTCTGAATGAAACACTTTAAATCCTGAAGATTCATGTATATACTTCTGGGAAAACTGTCTAATTTTGAAAAACTGTAAAAATACACAATGATAGTCCTGGGAAATGATTAGAAACATGTAGGAAACACTTGAAATGCTGGTACATAGCGCTGTTCTCTGTTTATATTCATGTTCAATCACGGAGATTAGAGATAGAATGCTGCATAATGACGAGAGTACAGATAATGTTTACCATTCTGGCTACTTTAGATGATGTATTTCCGAAGATTGAGCTTTCAAATATTAAGAATTGCAGTTTATAAAGCTGGAATATGGGTATGAAGCTGATAAATGAAGAGAATACTGTTTATATTTACAACTGAGGCTGAATTGCCTGGCGTTTTCTGAATGGCACAGTTTATATCTAGGAGATTCCTGTGTATACTTTCAGGAAAACTGTCTACTTTTGGTAATACTCTTAAAATACACAATGATAGTCCCCGAAATGATTAGAAACATGTGAGAAACACTTTAAATAGGGGTAAATAGAGCCGTTCTATCCTGATGGCCTAGTTCAATCACCGAGATTAGAGGTCGAAAACTCTAAAAATGAAGAGAGTAATGATAATGTTTACAATTCCGGCTACTCTAGATGGTGTTTTTCCACAGAAAGTGCTTCCAACGTTATGAATTGCTGTTTAGAAGCTCAGAATATGTGTATGAGGATGATAAATGAAGAGAATACTGTTTATATTTACAGGTGATTCTGATTAGACTGGCGATTTCTGAATGGCTCAATTTAAACCTTTAAGATTCCTGGGTATACTTCTAGGAAAACTGTCTACTTTTCGTAAAACGCTTAACATACACAATGATAGTCCCGAGAAATGATTAGAAACATGTAAGAAACACTTGAAATGCTGGTACATAGAGCTGTTCTATCTTTATGTTCATGTTCAATCGGTGAGATTAGAGGTAGAATGCTGCGAAATGACGAGAGTACAGATAATGTTTACCATTCTGGCTACTTTAGATGATGTTTTTCCAAAGAAAGTGCTTTCAAATATTGAGAATTTCCATTTATAAAGCTCAGAATATGTGTGAAGCTGATAAATGAAGAGAATACTGTTTATATTTACAGTTGACTATGATTAGACTGGCGTTTTCTGAATGAAACACTTTAAATCCTGAAGATTCATGTATATACTTCTGGGAAAACTGTCTAATTTTGAAAAACTGTAAAAATACACAATGATAGTCCTGGGAAATGATTAGAAACATGTAGGAAACACTTGAAATGCTGGTACATAGCGCTGTTCTCTGTTTATATTCATGTTCTTCACGGAGATTAGAGATAGAATGCTGCATAATGACGAGAGTACAGATAATGTTTACCATTCTGGCTACTTTAGATTATGTATTTCCGAAGAATGAGCTTTCAAATATTAAGAATTGCAGTTTATAAAGCTGGAATATGGGTATGAAGCTGATAAATGAAGAGAATACTGTTTATATTTACAACTGAGGCTGAATTGCCTGGCGTTTTCTGAATGGCACAGTTTATATCTAGGAGATTCCTGTGTATACTTTCAGGAAAACTGTCTACTTTTGGTAATACTCTTAAAATACACAATGATAGTGCCCGAAATGATTAGAAACATGTGAGAAACACTTTAAATAGGGGTAAATAGAGCCGTTCTATCCTGATGGCCTAGTTCAATCACTGAGATTAGAGGTCGAAAACTCTAAAAATGAAGAGAGTAATGATAATGTTTACAATTCCCGCTACTCTAGATGGTGTTTTTCCACAGAAAATGCTTCCAACGTTATGAATTGCTGTTAAGAAGCTCAGAATATGTGTATGAGGATGATAAATGAAGAGAATACTGTTTATATTTACAGGTGATTCTGATTAGACTGGCGTTTTCTGAATGGCTCAATTTAAACCTTTAAGATTCCTGGGTATACTTCTAGGAAAACTGTCTACTTTTCGTAAAACGCTTAACATACACAATGATAGTCCCGAGAAATGATTAGAAACATGTAAGAAACACTTGAAATGCTGGTACATAGAGCTGTTCTATCTTTATGTTCATGTTCAAACACGGAGATTAGAGGTAGAATGCTTCGAAATGACGAGAGTACAGATAATGTTTACCATTCTGGCTACTTTAGATGATGTTTTTCCAAAGAAAGTGCTTTCAAACATTGAGAATTTCCATTTATAAAGCTCAGAATATGTGTGAAGCTGATAAATGAAGAGAATACTGTTTATATATACAGGTGACGATGATTAGACTGGCGATTTCTGAATGAAAAACTTTAAATCCTGAAGATTCATGTATATACTTCTGGGAAAACTGTCTAATTTTGAAAAACTGTAAAAATACACAATGATAGTCCTGGGAAATGATTAGAAACATGTAGGAAACACTTGAAATGCTGGTACATAGAGCCGTTCTATCTTTTTGTTCATGTTCAATCACGGAGATTAGAGGTAGAATGCTGCGAAATGACGAGAGTACAGATAATTTTTACCATTCTGGCTACATTAGATAATGTTTTTCCAAAGAAAGTGCTTTCAAATATTAAGAATTTCCATTTATAAAGCTCAGAATATGTGTGAAGCTGATAAATGAAGAGAATACTGTTTATATTTACAGGTGATTATGATTAGACTGGCGTTTACTGAATGACTCAATTTAAACCTTGAAGATTCCTATAAATACTTGTAGGAAAACTGTCTACCTTTGGTAAAACTCTTCACATACACAATGATAGTCCCGAGAAATGATTAGAAACATGTAGGAAACACTTGAAATGCTGGTACATAGCGCTGTTCTCTGTTTATATTCATGTTCAATCACGGAGATTAGAGATAGAATGCTGCATAATGACGAGAGTACAGATAATGTTTACCATTCTGGCTACTTTAGATGATGTATTTCCGAAGAATGAGCTTTCAAATATTAAGAATTGCAGTTTATAAAGCTAGAATATGGGTATGAAGCTGATAAATGAAGAGAATACTGTTTATATTTACAGTTGACTATGATTAGACTGGCGTTTTCCAAATGAAACACTTTAAATCCTGAAGATTCATGTATATACTTCTGGGAAAACTGTCTAATTTTGAAAAACTGTAAAAATACACAATGATAGTCCTGGGAAATGATTAGAAACATGTAGGAAACACTTTGAATGGTGGTACATAGAGCCGATCTATCTTTATGTTCATGTTCAATCACGGAGATTAGAGTTAGAATGCTCTGAAATGACGAGAGTACAGATAATTTTTACCATTCTGGCTACATTAGATAATGTTTTTCCAAAGAAAGTGCTTTCAAATATTAAGAATTTCCATTTATAAAGCTCAGAATATGTGTGAAGCTGATAAATGAAGAGAATACTGTTTATATTTACAGGTGATTATGATTAGACTGGCGTTTACTGAATGACTCAATTTAAACCTTGAAGATTCTTGTTAATACTTGTAGGAAAACTGTCTACCTTTGGTAAAACTCTTCACATACACAATGACAGTCCCGAGAAATGATTAGAAACATGTAAGAAACACTTGAAATGCTGGTACATAGCGCTGTTCTCTGTTTATATTCATGTTCAATCACGGAGATTAGAGATAGAATGCTGGATAATGACGAGAGTACAGATAATGTTTACCATTCTGGCTACTTTAGATGATGTATTTCCGAAGAATGAGCTTTCAAATATTAAGAATTGCAGTTTATAAAGCTAGAATATGGGTATGAAGCTGATAAATGAAGAGAATACTGTTTATATTTACAACTGAGGCTGAATTGCCTGGCGTTTTCTGAATGGCACAATTTATATCTAGAGATTCCTGTGTATACTTTCAGGAAAACTGTCTACTTTTGGTAATACTCTTAAAATACACAATGAGAGTCCCCGAAATGATTAGAAACATGTGAGAAACACTTTAAATAGGGGTAAATAGAGTCGTTCTATCCTGATGGCCTAGTTCAATCACCGAGATTAGAGGTAGAAAACTCTCAAATGAAGAGAGTAATGATAATGTATACAATTCCGGCTACTCTAGATGGTGTTTATCCACAGAAAGTGCTTCCAACGTTATGAATTGCTGTTTAGAAGCTCAGAATATGTGTATGAGGATGATAAATGAAGAGAATACTGTTTATATTTACAGGTGATTCTGATTACACTGGCCTTTTCTGAATGGCTCAATTTAAACCTTTAAGATTCCTGGGTATACTTCTAGGAAAACTGTCTACTTTTCGTAAAACGCTTAACATACACAATGATAGTCCCGAGAAATGATTAGAAACATGTAAGAAACACTTGAAATGCTGGTACATAGAGCTGTTCTATCTTTATGTTCATGTTCAATCGGGGAGATTAGAGGTAGAATGCTGCGAAATGACTAGAGTAAAGATAATGTTTACCATTCTGGCTACTTTAGATGATGTTTTTCCAAAGAAAGTGCTTTCAAACATTGAGAATTTCCATTTATAGAGCTCAGAATATGTGTGAAGTTGATAAATGAAGAGAATACTGTTTATATTTACAGGTGACTATGATTAGACTGGCATTTTCTGAATGAAACACTTTATATCCTGAAGATTCATGTGTATACTTCTGGGAAAACTGTCTAATTTTGAAAAACTGTAAAAATACACAATGATAGTCCTGGGAAATGATTAGAAACATGTAGGAAACACTTTGAATGGTGGTACATAGAGCCGATCTATCTTTATGTTCATGTTCAATCACGGAGATTAGAGGTAGAATGCTGCGAAATGACGAGAGTACAGATAATTTTTACCATTCTGGCTACATTAGATAATGTTTTTCCAAAGAAAGTGCTTTCAAATATTAAGAATTTCCATATATAAAGCTCAGAATATGTGTGAAGCTGATAAATGAAGAGAATACTGTTTATATTTACAGGTGATTATGATTAGACTGGCGTTTACTGAATGACTCAATTTAAACCTTGAAGATTCTTGTAAATACTTGTAGGAAAACTGTCTACCTTTGGTAAAACTCTTCACATACACAATGATAGTCCCGAGAAATGATTAGAAACATGTAAGAAACACTTGAAATGCTGGTACATAGCGCTGTTCTCTGTTTATATTCATGTTCAATCACGGAGATTAGAGATAGAATGCTGCATAATGACGAGAGTACAGATAATGTTTACCATTCTGGCTACTTTAGATGATGTATTTCCGAAGAATGAGCTTTCAAATATTAAGAATTGCAGTTTATAAAGCTAGAATATGGGTATGAAGCTGATAAATGAAGAGAATACTGTTTATATTTACAACTGAGGCTGAATTGCCTGGCGTTTTCTGAATGGCACAGTTTATATCTAGAGATTCCTGTGTATACTTTCAGGAAAACTGTCTACTTTTGGTAATACTCTTAAAATACACAATGAGAGTCCCCGAAATGATTAGAAACATGTGAGAAACACTTTAAATAGGGGTAAATAGAGCCGTTCTATCCTGATGGCCTAGTTCAATCACCGAGATTAGAGGTAGAAAACTCTCAAATGAAGAGAGTAATGATAATGTTTACAATTCCGGCTACTCTAGATGGTGTTTATCCACAAAAAGTGCTTCCAACGTTATGAATTGCTGTTTAGAAGCTCAGAATATGTGTATGAGGATGATAAATGAAGAGAATACTGTTTATATTTACAGGTGATTCAGATTAGACTGGCGTTTTCTGAATGGCTCAATTTAAACCTTTAAGATTCCTGGGTATACTTCTAGGAAAACTGTCTACTTTTCGTAAAACGCTTAACATACACAATGATAGTCCCGAGAAATGATTAGAAACATGTAAGAAACACTTGAAATGCTGGTACATAGAGCTGTTCTATCTTTATGTTCATGTTCAATCGGGGATATTAGAGGTAGAATGCTGCGAAATGACGAGAGTACAGATAATGTTTACCATTCTGGCTACTTTAGATGATGTTTTTCCAAAGAAAGTGCTTTCAAACATTGAGAATTTCCATTTATAAAGCTCAGAATATGTGTGAAGCTGATAAATGAAGAGAATACTGTTTATATTTACAGGTGACTATGATTAGACTGGCGTTTTCTGAATGAAACACTTTAAATCCTGAAGATTCATGTGTATACTTCTGGGAAAACTGTGTAATTTTGAAAAACTGTAAAAATACACAATGATAGTCCTGGGAAATGATTAGAAACATGTAGGAAACACTTTGAATGGTGGTACATAGAGCCGTTCTATCTTTAGGTTCATGTTCAATCACGGAGATTAGAGGTAGAATGCTGCGAAATGACGAGAGTACAGATAATTTATACCATTCTGGCTACATTAGATAATGTTTTTCCAAAGAAAGTGCTTTCAAATATTAAGAATTTCCATTTATAAAGCTCAGAATATGTGTGAAGCTGATAAATGAAGAGAATACTGTTTATATTTACAGGTGATTATGATTAGACTGGCGTTTACTGAATGACTCAATTTAAACCTTGAAGATTCCTGTAAATACTTGTAGGAAAACTGTCTACCTTTGGTAAAACTCTTCACATACACAATGACAGTCCCGAGAAATGATTAGAAACATGTAAGAAACACTTGAAATGCTGGTACATAGCGCTGTTCTCTGTTTATATTCATGTTCAATCACGGAGATTAGAGATAGAATGCTGCATAATGACGAGAGTACAGATAATGTTTACCATTCTGGCTACTTTAGATGATGTATTTCCGAAGAATGAGCTTTCGAATATTAAGAATTGCAGTTTATAAAGCTAGAATATGGGTATGAAGCTGATAAATGAAGAGAATACTGTTTATATTTACAACTGAGGCTGAATTGCCTGGCGTTTTCTGAATGGCACACTTTATATCTAGGAGATTCCTGTGTATACTTTCAGGAAAACTGTCTACTTTTGGTAATACTCTTAAAATACACAATGATAGTCCCCGAAATGATTAGAAACATGTGAGAAACACTTTAAATAGGGGTAAATAGAGCCGTTCTATCCTGATGGCCTAGTTCAATCACCGAGATTAGAGGTAGAAAACTCTCAAATGAAGAGAGTAATGATAATGTTTACAATTCCGGCTACTCTAGATGGTGTTTTTCCACAGAAAGTGCTTCCAACGTTATGAATTGCTGTTTAGAAGCTCAGAATATGTGTATGAGGATGATTAATGAAGAGAATACTGTTTATATTTACAGGTGATTCTGATTAGACTGGCGTTTTCTGATTGGCTCAATTTAAACCTTTAAGATTCCTGGGTATACTTCTAGGAAAACTGTCTACTTTTCGTAAAACGCTTAACATACACAATGATAGTCCCGAGAAATGATTAGAAACATGTAAGAAACACTTGAAATGCTGGTACATAGAGCTGTTCTATCTTTATGTTCATGTTCAATCCGGGAGATTAGAGGTAGAATGCTGCGAAATGATGAGAGTACAGATAATGTTTACCATTCTGGCTACTTTAGATGATGTTTTTCCAAAGAAAGTGCTTTCAACCATTGAGAATTTCCATTTCTAAAGCTCAGAATATGTGTGAAGCTGATAAATGAAGAGAATACTGTTGATATTTACAGGTGATTATGATTAGACTGGCGTTTACTGAATGACTCAATTTAAACCTTGAAGATTCCTGTAAATACTTGTAGGAAAACTGTCTACCTTTGGTAAAACTCTTCACATACACAATGATAGTCCCGAGAAATGATTAGAAACATGTAAGAAACACTTGAAATGCTGGTACATAGCGCTGTTCTCTGTTTATATTCATGTTCAATCACGGAGATTAGAGTTAGAATGCTGCATAATGACGAGAGTACAGATAATGTTTACCATTCTGGCTACTTTAGATGATGTATTTCCGAAGAATGAGCTTTCAAATATTAAGAATTGCAGTTTATAAAGCTAGAATATGGGTATGAAGCTGATAAATGAAGAGAATACTGTTTATATTTACAGTTGACTATGATTAGACTGGCGTTTTCCAAATGAACCACTTTAAATCCTGAAGATTCATGTATATACTTCTGGGAAAACTGTCTAATTTTGAAAAACTGTAAAAATACACAATGATAGTCCTGGGAAATGATTAGAAACATGTAGGAAACACTTTGAATGCTGGTACATAGAGCCGATCTATCTTTATGTTCATGTTCAATCACGGAGATTAGAGTTAGAATGCTCTGAAATGACGAGAGTACAGATAATTTTTACCATTCTGGCTACATTAGATAATGTTTTTCCAAAGAAAGTGCTTTCAAATATTAAGAATTTCCATTTATAAAGCTCAGAATATGTGTGAAGCTGATAAATGAAGAGAATACTGTTTATATTTACAGGTGATTATGATTAGACTGGCGTTTACTGAATGACTCAATTTAAACCTTGAAGATTCTTGTTAATACTTGTAGGAAAACTGTCTACCTTTGGTAAAACTCTTCACATACACAATGACAGTCCCGAGAAATGATTAGAAACATGTAAGAAACACTTGAAATGCTGGTACATAGCGCTGTTCTCTGTTTATATTCATGTTCAATCACGGAGATTAGAGATAGAATGCTGGATAATGACGAGAGTACAGATAATGTTTACCATTCTGGCTACTTTAGATGATGTATTTCCGAAGAATGAGCTTTCAAATATTAAGAATTGCAGTTTATAAAGCTAGAATATGGGTATGAAGCTGATAAATGAAGAGAATACTGTTTATATTTACAACTGAGGCTGAATTGCCTGGCGTTTTCTGAATGGCACAATTTATATCTCGAGATTCCTGTGTATACTTTCAGGAAAACTGTCTACTTTTGGTAATACTCTTAAAATACACAATGAGAGTCCCCGAAATGATTAGAAACATGTGAGAAACACTTTAAATAGGGGTAAATAGAGTCGTTCTATCCTGATGGCCTAGTTCAATCACCGAGATTAGAGGTAGAAAACTCTCAAATGAAGAGAGTAATGATAATGTATACAATTCCGGCTACTCTAGATGGTGTTTATCCACAGAAAGTGCTTCCAACGTTATGAATTGCTGTTTAGAAGCTCAGAATATGTGTATGAGGATGATAAATGAAGAGAATACTGTTTATATTTACAGGTGATTCTGATTACACTGGCCTTTTCTGAATGGCTCAATTTAAACCTTTAAGATTCCTGGGTATACTTCTAGGAAAACTGTCTACTTTTCGTAAAACGCTTAACATACACAATGATAGTCCCGAGAAATGATTAGAAACATGTAAGAAACACTTGAAATGCTGGTACATAGAGCTGTTCTATCTTTATGTTCATGTTCAATCGGGGAGATTAGAGGTAGAATGCTGCGAAATGACTAGAGTACAGATAATGTTTACCATTCTGGCTACTTTAGATGATGTTTTTCCAAAGAAAGTGCTTTCAAACATTGAGAATTTCCATTTATAGAGCTCAGAATATGTGTGAAGTTGATAAATGAAGAGAATACTGTTTATATTTACAGGTGACTATGATTAGACTGGCATTTTCTGAATGAAACACTTTATATCCTGAAGATTCATGTGTATACTTCTGGGAAAACTGTCTAATTTTGAAAAACTGTAAAAATACACAATGATAGTCCTGGGAAATGATTAGAAACATGTAGGAAACACTTTGAATGGTGGTACATAGAGCCGATCTATCTTTATGTTCATGTTCAATCACGGAGATTAGAGGTAGAATGCTGCGAAATGACGAGAGTACAGATAATTTTTACCATTCTGGCTACATTAGATAATGTTTTTCCAAAGAAAGTGCTTTCAAATATTAAGAATTTCCATATATAAAGCTCAGAATATGTGTGAAGCTGATAAATGAAGAGAATACTGTTTATATTTACAGGTGATTATGATTAGACTGGCGTTTACTGAATGACTCAATTTAAACCTTGAAGATTCTTGTAAATACTTGTAGGAAAACTGTCTACCTTTGGTAAAACTCTTCACATACACAATGATAGTCCCCAGAAATGATTAGAAACATGTAAGAAACACTTGAAATGCTGGTACATAGCGCTGTTCTCTGTTTATATTCATGTTCAATCACGGAGATTAGAGATAGAATGCTGCATAATGACGAGAGTACAGATAATGTTTACCATTCTGGCTACTTTAGATGATGTATTTCCGAAGAATGAGCTTTCAAATATTAAGAATTGCAGTTTATAAAGCTAGAATATGGGTATGAAGCTGATAAATGAAGAGAATACTGTTTATATTTACAACTGAGGCTGAATTGCCTGGCGTTTTCTGAATGGCACAGTTTATATCTAGAGATTCCTGTGTATACTTTCAGGAAAACTGTCTACTTTTGGTAATACTCTTAAAATACACAATGAGAGTCCCCGAAATGATTAGAAACATGTGAGAAACACTTTAAATAGGGGTAAATAGAGCCGTTCTATCCTGATGGCCTAGTTCAATCACCGAGATTAGAGGTAGAAAACTCTCAAATGAAGAGAGTAATGATAATGTTTACAATTCCGGCTAATCTAGATGGTGTTTATCCACAGAAAGTGCTTCCAACGTTATGAATTGCTGTTTAGAAGCTCAGAATATGTGTATGAGGATGATAAATGAAGAGAATACTGTTTATATTTACAGGTGATTCAGATTAGACTGGCGTTTTCTGAATGGCTCAATTTAAACCTTTAAGATTCCTGGGTATACTTCTAGGAAAACTGTCTACTTTTCGTAAAACGCTTAACATACACAATGATAGTCCCGAGAAATGATTAGAAACATGTAAGAAACACTTGAAATGCTGGTACATAGAGCTGTTCTATCTTTATGTTCATGTTCAATCGGGGATATTAGAGGTAGAATGCTGCGAAATGACGAGAGTACAGATAATGTTTACCATTCTGGCTACTTTAGATGATGTTTTTCCAAAGAAAGTGCTTTCAAACATTGAGAATTTCCATTTATAAAGCTCAGAATATGTGTGAAGCTGATAAATGAAGAGAATACTGTTTATATTTACAGGTGACTATGATTAGACTGGCGTTTTCTGAATGAAACACTTTAAATCCTGAAGATTCATGTGTATACTTCTGGGAAAACTGTGTAATTTTGAAAAACTGTAAAAATACACAATGATAGTCCTGGGAAATGATTAGAAACATGTAGGAAACACTTTGAATGGTGGTACATAGAGCCGTTCTATCTTTAGGTTCATGTTCAATCACGGAGATTAGAGGTAGAATGCTGCGAAATGACGAGAGTACAGATAATTTATACCATTCTGGCTACATTAGATAATGTTTTTCCAAAGAAAGTGCTTTCAAATATTAAGAATTTCCATTTATAAAGCTCAGAATATGTGTGAAGCTGATAAATGAAGAGAATACTGTTTATATTTACAGGTGATTATGATTAGACTGGCGTTTACTGAATGACTCAATTTAAACCTTGAAGATTCCTGTAAATACTTGTAGGAAAACTGTCTACCTTTGGTAAAACTCTTCACATACACAATGACAGTCCCGAGAAATGATTAGAAACATGTAAGAAACACTTGAAATGCTGGTACATAGCGCTGTTCTCTGTTTATATTCATGTTCAATCACGGAGATTAGAGATAGAATGCTGCATAATGACGAGAGTACAGATAATGTTTACCATTCTGGCTACTTTAGATGATGTATTTCCGAAGAATGAGCTTTCGAATATTAAGAATTGCAGTTTATAAAGCTAGAATATGGGTATGAAGCTGATAAATGAAGAGAATACTGTTTATATTTACAACTGAGGCTGAATTGCCTGGCGTTTTCTGAATGGCACACTTTATATCTAGGAGATTCCTGTGTATACTTTCAGGAAAACTGTCTACTTTTGGTAATACTCTTAAAATACACAATGATAGTCCCTGAAATGATTAGAAACATGTGAGAAACACTTTAAATAGGGGTAAATAGAGCCGTTCTATCCTGATGGCCTAGTTCAATCACCGAGATTAGAGGTAGAAAACTCTCAAATGAAGAGAGTAATGATAATGTTTACAATTCCGGCTACTCTAGATGGTGTTTTTCCACAGAAAGTGCTTCCAACGTTATGAATTGCTGTTTAGAAGCTCAGAATATGTGTATGAGGATGATTAATGAAGAGAATACTGTTTATATTTACAGGTGATTCTGATTAGACTGGCGTTTTCTGAATGGCTCAATTTAAACCTTTAAGATTCCTGGGTATACTTCTAGGAAAACTGTCTACTTTTCGTAAAACGCTTAACATACACAATGATAGTCCCGAGAAATGATTAGAAACATGTAAGAAACACTTGAAATGCTGGTACATAGAGCTGTTCTATCTTTATGTTCATGTTCAATCCGGGAGATTAGAGGTAGAATGCTGCGAAATGACGAGAGTACAGATAATGTTTACCATTCTGGCTACTTTAGATGAAGTTTTTCCAAAGAAAGTGCTTTCAACCATTGAGAATTTCCATTTCTAAAGCTCAGAATATGTGTGAAGCTGATAAATGAAGAGAATACTGTTGATATTTACAGGTGATTATGATTAGACTGGCGTTTACTGAATGACTCAATTTAAACCTTGAAGATTCCTGTAAATACTTGTAGGAAAACTGTCTACCTTTGGTAAAACTCTTCACATACACAATGATAGTCCCGAGAAATTATTAGAAACATGTAAGAAACACTTGAAATGCTGGTACATAGCGCTGTTCTCTGTTTATATTCATGTTCAATCACGGAGATTAGAGTTAGAATGCTGCATAATGACGAGAGTACAGATAATGTTTACCATTCTGGCTACTTTAGATGATGTATTTCCGAAGAATGAGCTTTCAAATATTAAGAATTGCAGTTTATAAAGCTAGAATATGGGTATGAAGCTGATAAATGAAGAGAATACTGTTTATATTTACAGTTGACTATGATTAGACTGGCGTTTTCCAAATGAACCACTTTAAATCCTGAAGATTCATGTATATACTTCTGGGAAAACTGTCTAATTTTGAAAAACTGTAAAAATACACAATGATAGTCCTGGGAAATGATTAGAAACATGTAGGAAACACTTTGAATGGTGGTACATAGAGCCGATCTATCTTTATGTTCATGTTCAATCACGGAGATTAGAGTTAGAATGCTCTGAAATGACGAGAGTACAGATAATTTTTACCATTCTGGCTACATTAGATAATGTTTTTCCAAAGAAAGTGCTTTCAAATATTAAGAATTTCCATTTATAAAGCTCAGAATATGTGTGAAGCTGATAAATGAAGAGAATACTGTTTATATTTACAGGTGATTATGATTAGACTGGCGTTTACTGAATGACTCAATTTAAACCTTGAAGATTCTTGTTAATACTTGTAGGAAAACTGTCTACCTTTGGTAAAACTCTTCACATACACAATGACAGTCCCGAGAAATGATTAGAAACATGTAAGAAACACTTGAAATGCTGGTACATAGCGCTGTTCTCTGTTTATATTCATGTTCAATCACGGAGATTAGAGATAGAATGCTGGATAATGACGAGAGTACAGATAATGTTTACCATTCTGGCTACTTTAGATGATGTATTTCCGAAGAATGAGCTTTCAAATATTAAGAATTGCAGTTTATAAAGCTAGAATATGGGTATGAAGCTGATAAATGAAGAGAATACTGTTTATATTTACAACTGAGGCTGAATTGCCTGGCGTTTTCTGAATGGCACAATTTATATCTCGAGATTCCTGTGTATACTTTCAGGAAAACTGTCTACTTTTGGTAATACTCTTAAAATACACAATGAGAGTCCCCGAAATGATTAGAAACATGTGAGAAACACTTTAAATAGGGGTAAATAGAGTCGTTCTATCCTGATGGCCTAGTTCAATCACCGAGATTAGAGGTAGAAAACTCTCAAATGAAGAGAGTAATGATAATGTATACAATTCCGGCTACTCTAGATGGTGTTTATCCACAGAAAGTGCTTCCAACGTTATGAATTGCTGTTTAGAAGCTCAGAATATGTGTATGAGGATGATAAATGAAGAGAATACTGTTTATATTTACAGGTGATTCTGATTAGACTGGCCTTTTCTGAATGGCTCAATTTAAACCTTTAAGATTCCTGGGTATACTTCTAGGAAAACTGTCTACTTTTCGTAAAACGCTTAACATACACAATGATAGTCCCGAGAAATGATTAGAAACATGTAAGAAACACTTGAAATGCTGGTACATAGAGCTGTTCTATCTTTATGTTCATGTTCAATCGGGGAGATTAGAGGTAGAATGCTGCGAAATGACTAGAGTACAGATAATGTTTACCATTCTGGCTACTTTAGATGATGTTTTTCCAAAGAAAGTGCTTTCAAACATTGAGAATTTCCATTTATAGAGCTCAGAATATGTGTGAAGTTGATAAATGAAGAGAATACTGTTTATATTTACAGGTGACTATGATTAGACTGGCATTTTCTGAATGAAACACTTTATATCCTGAAGATTCATGTGTATACTTCTGGGAAAACTGTCTAATTTTGAAAAACTGTAAAAATACACAATGATAGTCCTGGGAAATGATTAGAAACATGTAGGAAACACTTTGAATGGTGGTACATAGAGCCGATCTATCTTTATGTTCATGTTCAATCACGGAGATTAGAGGTAGAATGCTGCGAAATGACGAGAGTACAGATAATTTTTACCATTCTGGCTACATTAGATAATGTTTTTCCAAAGAAAGTGCTTTCAAATATTAAGAATTTCCATATATAAAGCTCAGAATATGTGTGAAGCTGATAAATGAAGAGAATACTGTTTATATTTACAGGTGATTATGATTAGACTGGCGTTTACTGAATGACTCAATTTAAACCTTGAAGATTCTTGTAAATACTTGTAGGAAAACTGTCTACCTTTGGTAAAACTCTTCACATACACAATGATAGTCCCCAGAAATGATTAGAAACATGTAAGAAACACTTGAAATGCTGGTACATAGCGCTGTTCTCTGTTTATATTCATGTTCAATCACGGAGATTAGAGATAGAATGCTGCATAATGACGAGAGTACAGATAATGTTTACCATTCTGGCTACTTTAGATGATGTATTTCCGAAGAATGAGCTTTCAAATATTAAGAATTGCAGTTTATAAAGCTAGAATATGGGTATGAAGCTGATAAATGAAGAGAATACTGTTTATATTTACAACTGAGGCTGAATTGCCTGGCGTTTTCTGAATGGCACAGTTTATATCTAGAGATTCCTGTGTATACTTTCAGGAAAACTGTCTACTTTTGGTAATACTCTTAAAATACACAATGAGAGTCCCCGAAATGATTAGAAACATGTGAGAAACACTTTAAATAGGGGTAAATAGAGCCGTTCTATCCTGATGGCCTAGTTCAATCACCGAGATTAGAGGTAGAAAACTCTCAAATGAAGAGAGTAATGATAATGTTTACAATTCCGGCTACTCTAGATGGTGTTTATCCACAGAAAGTGCTTCCAACGTTATGAATTGCTGTTTAGAAGCTCAGAATATGTGTATGAGGATGATAAATGAAGAGAATACTGTTTATATTTACAGGTGATTCAGATTAGACTGGCGTTTTCTGAATGGCTCAATTTAAACCTTTAAGATTCCTGGGTATACTTCTAGGAAAACTGTCTACTTTTCGTAAAACGCTTAACATACACAATGATAGTCCCGAGAAATGATTAGAAACATGTAAGAAACACTTGAAATGCTGGTACATAGAGCTGTTCTATCTTTATGTTCATGTTCAATCGGGGATATTAGAGGTAGAATGCTGCGAAATGACGAGAGTACAGATAATGTTTACCATTCTGGCTACTTTAGATGATGTTTTTCCAAAGAAAGTGCTTTCAAACATTGAGAATTTCCATTTATAAAGCTCAGAATATGTGTGAAGCTGATAAATGAAGAGAATACTGTTTATATTTACAGGTGACTATGATTAGACTGGCGTTTTCTGAATGAAACACTTTAAATCCTGAAGATTCATGTGTATACTTCTGGGAAAACTGTGTAATTTTGAAAAACTGTAAAAATACACAATGATAGTCCTGGGAAATGATTAGAAACATGTAGGAAACACTTTGAATGGTGGTACATAGAGCCGTTCTATCTTTAGGTTCATGTTCAATCACGGAGATTAGAGGTAGAATGCTGCGAAATGACGAGAGTACAGATAATTTATACCATTCTGGCTACATTAGATAATGTTTTTCCAAAGAAAGTGCTTTCAAATATTAAGAATTTCCATTTATAAAGCTCAGAATATGTGTGAAGCTGATAAATGAAGAGAATACTGTTTATATTTACAGGTGATTATGATTAGACTGGCGTTTACTGAATGACTCAATTTAAACCTTGAAGATTCCTGTAAATACTTGTAGGAAAACTGTCTACCTTTGGTAAAACTCTTCACATACACAATGACAGTCCCGAGAAATGATTAGAAACATGTAAGAAACACTTGAAATGCTGGTACATAGCGCTGTTCTCTGTTTATATTCATGTTCAATCACGGAGATTAGAGATAGAATGCTGCATAATGACGAGAGTACAGATAATGTTTACCATTCTGGCTACTTTAGATGATGTATTTCCGAAGAATGAGCTTTCGAATATTAAGAATTGCAGTTTATAAAGCTAGAATATGGGTATGAAGCTGATAAATGAAGAGAATACTGTTTATATTTACAACTGAGGCTGAATTGCCTGGCGTTTTCTGAATGGCACACTTTATATCTAGGAGATTCCTGTGTATACTTTCAGGAAAACTGTCTACTTTTGGTAATACTCTTAAAATACACAATGATAGTCCCCGAAATGATTAGAAACATGTGAGAAACACTTTAAATAGGGGTAAATAGAGCCGTTCTATCCTGATGGCCTAGTTCAATCACCGAGATTAGAGGTAGAAAACTCTCAAATGAAGAGAGTAATGATAATGTTTACAATTCCGGCTACTCTAGATGGTGTTTTTTCCACAGAAAGTGCTTCCAACGTTATGAATTGCTGTTTAGAAGCTCAGAATATGTGTATGAGGATGATTAATGAAGAGAATACTGTTTATATTTACAGGTGATTCTGATTAGACTGGCGTTTTCTGAATGGCTCAATTTAAACCTTTAAGATTCCTGGGTATACTTCTAGGAAAACTGTCTACTTTTCGTAAAACGCTTAACATACACAATGATAGTCCCGAGAAATGATTAGAAACATGTAAGAAACACTTGAAATGCTGGTACATAGAGCTGTTCTATCTTTATGTTCATGTTCAATCCGGGAGATTAGAGGTAGAATGCTGCGAAATGACGAGAGTACAGATAATGTTTACCATTCTGGCTACTTTAGATGATGTTTTTCCAAAGAAAGTGCTTTCAACCATTGAGAATTTCCATTTCTAAAGCTCAGAATATGTGTGAAGCTGATAAATGAAGAGAATACTGTTGATATTTACAGGTGATTATGATTAGACTGGCGTTTACTGAATGACTCAATTTAAACCTTGAAGATTCCTGTAAATACTTGTAGGAAAACTGTCTACCTTTGGTAAAACTCTTCACATACACAATGATAGTCCCGAGAAATTATTAGAAACATGTAAGAAACACTTGAAATGCTGGTACATAGCGCTGTTCTCTGTTTATATTCATGTTCAATCACGGAGATTAGAGTTAGAATGCTGCATAATGACGAGAGTACAGATAATGTTTACCATTCTGGCTACTTTAGATGATGTATTTCCGAAGAATGAGCTTTCAAATATTAAGAATTGCAGTTTATAAAGCTAGAATATGGGTATGAAGCTGATAAATGAAGAGAATACTGTTTATATTTACAGGTGATTATGATTAGACTGGCGTTTACTGAATGACTCAATTTAAACCTTGAAGATTCCTGTAAATACTTGTAGGAAAACTGTCTACCTTTGGTAAAACTCTTCACATACACAATGATAGTCCCGAGAAATGATTAGAAACATGTAAGAAACACTTGAAATGCTGGTACATAGCGCTGTTCTCTGTTTATATTCATGTTCAATCACGGAGATTAGAGTTAGAATGCTGCATAATGACGAGAGTACAGATAATGTTTACCATTCTGGCTACTTTAGATTATGTTTTTCCAAAGAAAGTGCTTTCAAACATTTAGAATTTCCATTTATAAAGCTCAGAATATGTGTGAAGCTGATAAATGAAGAGAATACTGTTTATATTTACAGGTGACTGTGATTAGACTGGCGTTTTCTGAATGAAACACTTTAAATCCTGAAGATTCATGTATATACTTCTGGGAAAACTGTCTAATTTTGAAAAACTGTAAAAATACACAATGATAGTCCTGGGAAATGATTAGAAACATGTAGGAAACACTTTGAATGCTGGTACATAGAGCCGATCTATCTTTATGTTCATGTTCAATCACGGAGATTAGAGGTAGAATGCTGCGAAATGACGAGAGTACAGATAATGTTTACCATTCTGGCTACATTAGATAATGTTTTTCCAAAGAAAGTGCTTTCAAATATTAAGAATTTCCATTTATAAAGCTCAGAATATGTGTGAAGCTGATAAATGAAGAGAATACTGTTTATATTTACAGGTGATTATGATTAGATGGCGTTTACTGAATGACTCAATTTAAAACTTGAAGATTCCTGTAAATACTTGTAGGAAAACTGTCTACGTTTGGTAAAACTCTTCACATACACAATGATAGTCCCGAGAAATGATTAGAAACATGTAAGAAACACTTGAAATGCTGGTACATAGCGCTGTTCTCTGTTTATATTCATGTTCAATCACGGAGATTAGAGATAGAATGCTGCATAATGACGAGAGTACAGATAAGGTTTACCATTCTGGCTACTTTAGATGATGTATTTCCGAAGACTGAGCTTTGAAATATTAAGAATTGCAGTTTATAAAGCTAGAATATGGGTATGAAGCTGATAAATGAAGAGAATACTGTTTATATTTACAACTGAGGCTGAATTGCCTGGCGTTTTCTGAATGGCACAGTTTATATCTAGGAGATTCCTGTGTATACTTTCAGGAAAACTGTCTACTTTTGGGAATACTCTTAAAATACACAATGATAGTCCCCAAAATGATTAGAAACATGTGAGAAACACTTTAAATAGGGGTAAATAGAGCCGTTCTATCCTGATGGCCTAGTTCAATCACCGAGATTAGAGGTAGAAAATTCTCAAATGAAGAGAGTAATGATAATGTTTCCAATTCCGGTTACTCTAGATGGTGTTTTTCCACAGAAAGTGCTTCCAACATTATGAATTGCTGTTTTGAAGCTCAGAATATGTGTATGAGGCTGATAAATGAATAGAATACTGTTTATATTTACAGTTGATTCTGATTAGACTGGCGTTTTCTGAATGGCTCAATTTAAACCTTTAAGATTCCTGGGTATACTTCTAGGAAAACTGTGTACTTTTCGTAAAACGCTTAACATACACAATGATAGTCCCGAGAAATGATTAGAAACATGTAAGAAACACTTGAAATGCTGGTACATAGAGCTGTTCTATCTTTATGTTCATGTTCAATCGGGGAGATTAGAGGTAGAATGCTGCGAAATGACGAGAGTACAGATAATTTTTACCATTCCGGCTACTTTAGATGATGTTTTTCCAAAGAAAGTGCTTTCAAACATTGAGAATTTCCATTTATAAAGCTCAGAATATGTGTGAAGCTGATAAATGAAGAGAATACTGTTTATATTTACAGGTGACTATGATTAGACTGGCGTTTTCTGAATGAAACACTTTAAATCCTGAAGATTCATGTATATACTTCTGGGAAAACTGTCTAATTTTGAAAAACTGTAAAAATACACAATGATAGTCCTGGGAAATGATTAGAAACATGTAGGAAACACTTTGAATGGTGGTACATAGAGCCGATCTATCTTTATGTTCATGTTCAATCACGGAGATTAGAGGTAGAATGCTGCGAAATGACGAGAGTACAGATAATTTTTACCATTCTGGCTACATTAGATAATGTTTTTCCAAAGAAAGTGCTTTCAAATATTGAGAATTTCCATTTATAAAGCTCAGAATATGTGTGAAGCTGATAAATGAAGAGAATACTGTTTATATTTACAGGTGATTTTGATTAGACTGGCGTTTACTGAATGACTCAATTTAAACCTTGAAGATTCCTGTAAATACTTGTAGGAAAACTGTCTACCTTTGGTAAAACTCTTCACATACACAATGATAGTCCCGAGAAATGATTAGAAACATGTAAGAAACACTTGAAATGCTGGTACATAGCGCTGTTCTCTGTTTATATTCATGTTCAATCACGGAGATTAGAGATAGAATGCTGCATAATGACGAGAGTACAGATAATGTTTACCATTCTGGCTACTTTAGATGATGTATTTCCGAAGAATGAGCTTTCAAATATTAAGAATTGCAGTTTATAAAGCTAGAATATGGGTATGAAGCTGATAAATGAAGAGAATACTGTTTATATTTACAACTGAGGCTGAATTGCCTGGCGTTTTCTGAATGGCACAATTTATATCTAGAGATTCCTGTGTATACTTTCAGGAAAACTGTCTACTTTTGGTAATACTCTTAAAATACACAATGAGAGTCCCCGAAATGATTAGAAACATGTGAGAAACACTTTAAATAGGGGTAAATAGAGCCGTTCTATCCTGATGGCCTAGTTCAATCACCGAGATTAGAGGTAGAAAAGTCTCAAATGAAGAGAGTAATGATAATGTTTACAATTCCCGCTACTCTAGATGGTGTTTTTCCACAGAAAGTGCTTCCAACGTTATGAATTGCTGTTTAGAAGCTCAGAATATGTGTATGAGGATGATAAATGAAGAGAATACTGTTTATATTTACAGGTGATTCTGATTAGACTGGCGTTTTCTGAATGGCTCAATTTAAACCTTTAAGATTCCTGGGTATACTTCTAGGAAAACTGTCTACTTTTCGTAAAACGCTTAACATACACAATGATAGTCCCGAGAAATGATTAGAAACATGTAAGAAACACTTGAAATGCTGGTACATAGAGCTGTTCTATCTTTATGTTCATGTTCAATCGGGGAGATTAGAGGTAGAATGCTGCGAAATGACGAGAGTACAGATAATGTTTACCATTCTGGCTACTTTAGATGATGTTTTTCCAAAGAAAGTGCTTTCAAACATTGAGAATTTCCATTTATAAAGCTCAGAATATGTGTGAAGCTGATAAATGAAGAGAATACTGTTTATATTTACAGGTGACTATGATTAGACTGGCGTTTTCTGAATGAAACACTTTAAATCCTGAAGATTCATGTATATAAATCTGGGAAAACTGTCTAATTTTGAAAAACTGTGAAAATACACAATGATAGTCCTGGGAAATGATTAGAAACATGTAGGAAACACTTTGAATAGTGGTACATAGAGCCGATCTATCTTTATGTTCATGTTCAATCACGGAGATTAGAGGTAGAATGCTGCGAAATGACGAGAGTACAGATAATTTTTACCATTCTGGCTACATTAGATAATGTTTTTCCAAAGAAAGTGCTTTCAAATATTAAGAATTTCCATTTATAAAGCTCAGAATATGTGTGAAGCTGATAAATGAAGAGAATACTGTTTATATTTACAGGTGATTCAGATTAGACTGGCGTTTACTGAATGACTCAATTTAAACCTTGAAGATTCCTGTAAATACTTGTAGGAAAACTGTCTACCTTTGGTCAAACTCTTCACATACACAATGACAGTCCCGGAAATGATTAGAAACATGTAAGAAACACTTGAAATGCTGGTACATAGCGCTGTTCTCTGTTTATATTCATGTTCAATCACGGAGATTAGAGATAGAATGCTGCATAATGACGAGAGTACAGATAAGGTTTACCATTCTGGCTACTTTAGATGATGTATTTCCGAAGAATGAGCTTTCAAATATTAAGAATTGCAGTTTATAAAGCTAGAATATGGGTATGAAGCTGATAAATGAAGAGAATACTGTTTATATTTACAACTGAGGCTGAATTGCCTGGCGTTTTCTGAATGGCACAATTTATATCTAGAGATTCCTGTGTATACTTTCAGGAGAACTGTCTACTTTTGGTAATACTCTTAAAATACACAATGAGAGTCCCCGAAATGATTAGAAACATGTGAGAAACACTTTAAATAGGGGTAAATAGAGCCGTTCTATCCTCATGGCCTAGTTCAATCACCGAGATTAGAGGTAGAAAACTCTCAAATGAAGAGAGTAATGATAATGTTTACAATTCCGGCTACTCTAGATGGTGTTTATCCACAGAAAGTGCTTCCAACGTTATGAATTGCTGTTGAGAAGCTCAGAATATGTGTATGAGGATGATAAATGAAGAGAATACTGTTTATATTTACAGGTGATTCTGATTAGACTGGCCTTTTCTGAATGGCTCAATTTAAACCTTTAAGATTCCTGGGTATACTTCTAGGAAAACTGTCTACTTTTCGTAAAACGCTTAACATACACAATGATAGTCCCGAGAAATGATTAGAAACATGTAAGAAACACTTGAAATGCTGGTACATAGAGCCGTTCTATCTTTATGTTCATGTTCAATCACGGGGATTAGAGGTAGAATGCTGCGAAATGACGAGAGTACAGATAATGTTTACCATTCTGGCTACTTTAGATGATGTATTTCCGAAGAATGAGCTTTCAAATATTAAGAATTGCAGTTTATAAAGCTAGAATATGGGTATGAAGCTGATAAATGAAGAGAATACTGTTTATATTTACAACTGAGGCTGAATTGCCTGGCGTTTTCTGAATGGCACAATTTATATCTAGAGATTCCTGTGTATACTTTCAGGAAAACTGTCTACTTTTGGTAATACTCTTAAAATACACAATGAGAGTCCCCGAAATGATTAGAAACATGTGAGAAACACTTTAAATAGGGGTAAATAGAGCCGTTCTATCCTGATGGCCTAGTTCAATCACCGAGATTAGAGGTAGAAAACTCTCAAATGAAGAGAGTAATGATAATGTTTACAATTCCGGCTACTCTAGATGGTGTTTATCCACAGAAAGTGCTTCCAACGTTATGAATTGCTGTTTAGAACCTCAGAATATGTGTATGAGGATGATAAATGAAGAGAATACTGTTTATATTTACAGGTGATTCTGATTAGACTGGCGTTTTCTGAATGGCTCAATTTAAACCTTTAAGATTCCTGGGTATACTTCTAGGAAAACTGTCTACTTTTCGTAAAACGCTTAACATACACAATGATAGTCCCGAGAAATGATTAGAAACATGTAAGAAACACTTGAAATGCTGGTACATAGAGCTGTTCTATCTTTATGTTCATGTTCAATCGGGGAGATTAGAGGTAGAATGCTGCGAAATGACGAGAGTACAGATAATGTTTACCATTCTGGCTACTTTAGATGATGTTTTTCCAAAGAAAGTGCTTTCAAACATTGAGAATTTCCATTTATAAAGCTCAGAATATGTGTGAAGCTGATAAATGAAGAGAATACTGTTTATATTTACAGGTGACTTTGATTAGACTGGCGTTTTCTGAATGAAACACTTTAAATCCTGAAGATTCATGTATATAATTCTGGGAAAACTGTCTAATTTTGAAAAACTGTAAAAATACACAATGATAGTCCTGGGAAATGATTAGAAACATGTAGGAAGCACTTTGAATGGTGGTACATAGAGCCGATCTATCTTTATGTTCATGTTCAATCACGGAGATTAGAGGTAGAATGCTGCGAAATAACGAGAGTACAGATAATTTTTACCATTCTGGCTACATTAGATAATGTTTTTCCAAAGGAAGTGCTTTCAAATATTAAGAATTTCCATTTATAAAGCTCAGAATATGTGTGAAGCTGATAAATGAAGAGAATACTGTTTATATTTACAGGTGATTATGATTAGACTGGCGTTTACTGAATGACTCAATTTAAACCTTGAAGATTCCTGTAAATACTTGTAGGAAAACTGTCTACCTTTGGTAAAACTCTTCACATACACAATGATAGTCCCGAGAAATGATTAGAAACATGTAAGAAACACTTGAAATGCTGGTACATAGCGCTGTTCTCTGTTTATATTCATGTTCAATCACGGAGATTAGAGATAGAATGCTGCATAATGACGAGAGTACAGATAAGGTTTACCATTCTGGCTACTTTAGATGATGTATTTCCGAAGAATGAGCTTTCAAATATTAAGAATTGCAGTTTATAAAGCTAGAATATGGGTATGAAGCTGATAAATGAAGAGAATACTGTTTATATTTACAACTGAGGCTGAATTGCCTGGCGTTTTCTGAATGGCACAGTTTATATCTAGGAGATTCCTGTGTATACTTTCAGGAAAACTGTCTACTTTTGGTAATACTCTTAAAATACACAATGAGAGTCCCCGAAATGATTAGAAACATGTGAGAAACACTTTAAATAGGGGTAAATAGAGCCGTTCTATCCTGATGGCCTAGTTCAATCACCGAGATTAGAGGTAGAAAACTCTCAAATGAAGAGAGTAATGATAATGTTTACAATTCCGGCTACTCTAGATGGTGTTTATCCACAGAAAGTGCTTCCAACGTTATGAATTGCTGTTGAGAAGCTCAGAACATGTGTATGAGGATGATAAATGAAGAGAATACTGTTTATATTTACAGGTGATTCTGATTAGACTGGCCTTTTCTGAATGGCTCAATTTAAACCTTTAAGATTCCTGGGTATACTTCTAGGAAAACTGTCTACTTTTGGTAAAACGCTTAACATACACAATGATAGTCCCGAGAAATGATTAGAAACATGTAAGAAACACTTGAAATGCTGGTACATAGAGCCGTTCTATCTTTATGTTCATGTTCAATCACGGGGATTAGAGGTAGAATGCTGCGAAATGACGAGAGTACAGATAATTTTTACCATTCTGGCTACATTAGATAATGTTTTTCCAAAGAAAGTGCTTTCAAATATTAAGAATTTCCATTTATAAAGCTCAGAATATGTGTGAAGCTGATAAATGAAGAGAATACTGTTTATATTTACAGGTGATTATGATTAGACTGGCGTTTACTGAATGACTCAATTTAAACCTTGAAGATTCTTGTAAATACTTCTAGGAAAACTGTCTACCTTTGGTAAAACTCTTCACATACACAATGACAGTCCCGAGAAATGATTAGAAACATGTAAGAAACACTTGAAATGCTGGTACATAGCGCTGTTCTCTGTTTATATTCATGTTCAATCACGGAGATTAGAGATAGAATGCTGCATAATGACGAGAGTACAGATAAGGTTTACCATTCTGGCTACTTTAGATGATGTATTTCCGAAGAATGAGCTTTCAAATATTAAGAATTGCAGTTTATAAAGCTAGAATATGGGTATGAAGCTGATAAATGAAGAGAATACTGTTTATATTTACAACTGAGGCTGAATTGCCTGGCGTTTTCTGAATGGCACAATTTATATCTAGAGATTCCTGTGTATACTTTCAGGAAAACTGTCTACTTTTGGTAATACTCTTAAAATACACAATGAGAGTCCCCGAAATGATTAGAAACATGTGAGAAACACTTTAAATAGGGGTAAATAGAGCCGTTCTATCCTGATGGCCTAGTTCAATCACCGAGATTAGAGGTAGAAAACTCTCAAATGAAGAGAGTAATGATAATGTTTACAATTCCGGCTACTCTAGATGGTGTTTATCCACAGAAAGTGCTTCCAACGTTATGAATTGCTGTTGAGAAGCTCAGAACATGTGTATGAGGATGATAAATGAAGAGAATACTGTTTATATTTACAGGTGATTCTGATTAGACTGGCCTTTTCTGAATGGCTCAATTTAAACCTTTAAGATTCCTGGGTATACTTCTAGGAAAACTGTCTACTTTTGGTAAAACGCTTAACATACACAATGATAGTCCCGAGAAATGATTAGAAACATGTAAGAAACACTTGAAATGCTGGTACATAGAGCCGTTCTATCTTTATGTTCATGTTCAATCACGGGGATTAGAGGTAGAATGCTGCGAAATGACGAGAGTACAGATAATTTTTACCATTCTGGCTACATTAGATAATGTTTTTCCAAAGAAAGTGCTTTCAAATATTAAGAATTTCCATTTATAAAGCTCAGAATATGTGTGAAGCTGATAAATGAAGAGAATACTGTTTATATTTACAGGTGATTATGATTAGACTGGCGTTTACTGAATGACTCAATTTAAACCTTGAAGATTCTTGTAAATACTTGTAGGAAAACTGTCTACCTTTGGTAAAACTCTTCACATACACAATGACAGTCCCGAGAAATGATTAGAAACATGTAAGAAACACTTGAAATGCTGGTACATAGCGCTGTTCTCTGTTTATATTCATGTTCAATCACGGAGATTAGAGATAGAATGCTGCATAATGACGAGAGTACAGATAAGGTTTACCATTCTGGCTACTTTAGATGATGTATTTCCGAAGAATGAGCTTTCAAATATTAAGAATTGCAGTTTATAAAGCTAGAATATGGGTATGAAGCTGATAAATGAAGAGAATACTGTTTATATTTACAACTGAGGCTGAATTGCCTGGCGTTTTCTGAATGGCACAATTTATATCTAGAGATTCCTGTGTATACTTTCAGGAAAACTGTCTACTTTTGGTAATACTCTTAAAATACACAATGAGAGTCCCCGAAATGATTAGAAACATGTGAGAAACACTTTAAATAGGGGTAAATAGAGCCGTTCTATCCTGATGGCCTAGTTCAATCACCGAGATTAGAGGTAGAAAACCCTCAAATGAAGAGAGTAATGATAATGTTTACAATTCCGGCTACTCTAGATGGTGTTTATCCACAGAAAGTGCTTCCAACGTTATGAATTGCTGTTGAGAAGCTCAGAATATGTGTATGAGGATGATAAATGAAAAGAATACTGTTTATATTTACAGGTGATTCTGACTAGACTGGCCTTTTCTGAATGGCTCAATTTAAACCTTTAAGATTCCTGGGTATACTTCTAGGAAAACTGTCTACTTTTCGTAAAACGCTTAACATACACAATGATAGTCCCGAGAAATGATTAGAAACATGTAAGAAACACTTGAAATGCTTGTACATAGAGCCGTTCTATCTTTATGTTCATGTTCAATCACGGGGATTAGAGGTAGAATGCTGCGAAATGACGAGAGTACAGATAATTTTTACCATTCTGGCTACATTAGATAATGTTTTTCCAAAGAAAGTGCTTTCAAATATTAAGAATTTCCATTTATAAAGCTCAGAATATGTGTGAAGCTGATAAATGAAGAGAATACTGTTTATATTTACAGGTGATTATGATTAGACTGGCGTTTACTGAATGACTCAATTTAAACCTTGAAGATTCTTGTAAATACTTGTAGGAAAACTGTCTACCTTTGGTAAAACTCTTCACATACACAATGATAGTCCCGAGAAATGATTAGAAACATGTAAGAAACACTTGAAATGCTGGTACATAGCGCTGTTCTCTGTTTATATTCATGTTCAATCACGGAGATTAGAGATAGAATGCTGCATAATGACGAGAGTACAGATAATGTTTACCATTCTGGCTACTTTAGATGATGTATTTCCGAAGAATGAGCTTTCAAATATTAAGAATTGCAGTTTATAAAGCTAGAATATGGGTATGAAGCTGATAAATGAAGAGAATACTGTTTATATTTACAACTGAGGCTGAATTGCCTGGCGTTTTCTGAATGGCACAATTTATATCTAGAGATTCCTGTGTATACTTTCAGGAAAACTGTCTACTTTTGGTAATACTCTTAAAATACACAATGAGAGTCCCCGAAATGATTAGAAACATGTGAGAAACACTTTAAATAGGGTTAAATAGAGCCGTTCTATCCTGATGGCCTAGTTCAATCACCGAGATTAGAGGTAGAAAACTCTCAAATGAAGAGAGTAATGATAATGTTTACAATTCCGGCTACTCTAGATGGTGTTTATCCACAGAAAGTGCTTCCAACGTTATGAATTGCTGTTTAGAAGCTCAGAATATGTGTATGAGGATGATAAATGAAGAGAATACTGTTTATATTTACAGGTGATTCTGATTAGACTGGCGTTTTCTGAATGGCTCAATTTAAACCTTTAAGATTCCTGGGTATACTTCTAGGAAAACTGTCTACTTTTCGTAAAACGCTTAACATACACAATGATAGTCCCGAGAAATGATTAGAAACATGTAAGAAAAACTTGAAATGCTGGTACCTAGAGCTGTTCTATCTTTATGTTCATGTTCAATCGGGGAGATTAGAGGTAGAATGCTGCGAAATGACGAGAGTACAGATAATGTTTACCATTCTGGCTACTTTAGATGATGTTTTTCCAAAGAAAGTGCTTTCAAACATTGAGAATTTCCATTTATAAAGCTCAGAATATGTGTGAAGCTGATAAATGAAGAGAATACTGTTTATATTTACAGGTGACTTTGATTAGACTGGCGTTTTCTGAATGAAACACTTTAAATCCTGAAGATTCATGTATATAATTCTGGGAAAACTGTCTAATTTTGAAAAACTGTAAAAATACACAATGATAGTCCTGGGAAATGATTAGAAACATGTAGGAAGCACTTTGAATGGTGGTACATAGAGCCGATCTATCTTTATGTTCATGTTCAATCACGGAGTATAGAGGTAGAATGCTGCGAAATAACGAGAGTACAGATAATTTTTACCATTCTGGCTACATTAGATAATGTTTTTCCAAAGAAAGTGCTTTCAAATATTAAGAATTTCCATTTATAAAGCTCAGAATATGTGTGAAGCTGATAAATGAAGAGAATACTGTTTATATTTACAGGTGATTATGATTAGACTGGCGTTTACTGAATGACTCAATTTAAACCTTGAAGATTCCTGTAAATACTTGTAGGAAAACTGTCTACCTTTGGTAAAACTCTTCACATACACAATGATAGTCCCGAGAAATGATTAGAAACATGTAAGAAACACTTGAAATGCTGGTACATAGCGCTGTTCTCTGTTTATATTCATGTTCAATCACGGAGATTAGAGATAGAATGCTGCATAATGACGAGAGTACAGATAAGGTTTACCATTCTGGCTACTTTAGATGATGTATTTCCGAAGAATGAGCTTTCAAATATTAAGAATTGCAGTTTATAAAGCTAGAATATGGGTATGAAGCTGATAAATGAAGAGAATACTGTTTATATTTACAACTGAGGCTGAATTGCCTGGCGTTTTCTGAATGGCACAGTTTATATCTAGGAGATTCCTGTGTACACTTTCAGGAAAACTGTCTACTTTTGGTAATACTCTTAAAATACACAATGATAGTCCCCGAAATGATTAGAAACATGTGAGAAACACTTTAAATAGGGGTAAATAGAGCCGTTCTATCCTGATGGCCTAGTTCAATCACCGAGATTAGAGGTAGAAAAGTCTCAAATGAAGAGAGTAATGATAATGTTTACAATTCCCGCTACTCTAGATGGTGTTTTTCCACAGAAAGTGCTTCCAACGTTATGAATTGCTGTTTAGAAGCTCAGAATATGTGTATGAGGATGATAAATGAAGAGAATACTGTTTATATTTACAGGTGATTCTGATTAGACTGGCGTTTTCTGAATGGCTCAATTTAAACCTTTAAGATTCCTGGGTATACTTCTAGGAAAACTGTCTACTTTTCGTAAAACGCTTAACATACACAATGATAGTCCCGAGAAATGATTAGAAACATGTAAGAAACACTTGAAATGCTGGTACATAGAGCTGTTCTATCTTTATGTTCATGTTCAATCCGGGAGATTAGAGGTAGAATGCTGCGAAATGACGAGAGTACAGATAATGTTTACCATTCTGGCTACTTTAGATGATGTTTTTCCAAAAAAGTGCTTCAAACATTGAGAATTTCCGTTTATAAAGCTCAGAATATGTGTGAAGCTGATAAATGAAGAGAATACTGTTTATATTTACAGGTGACTATGATTAGACTGGCGTTTTCTGAATGAAACACTTTAAATCCTGAAGTTTCATGTATATACTTCTGAGAAAACTGTCTAATTTTGAAAAACTGTAAAAATACACAATGATAGTCCTGCGAAATGATTAGAAACATGTAGGAAACACTTTGAATGGTGGTACATAGAGCCGATCTATCTTTATGTTCATGTTCAATCACGGAGATTAGAGGTAGAATGCTGCGAAATGACGAGAGTACAGATAATTTTTACCATTCTGGCTACATTAGATAATGTTTTTCCAAAGAAAGTGCTTTCAAATATTAAGAATTTCCATTTATAAAGCTCAGAATATGTGTGAAGCTGATAAATGAAGAGAATACTGTTTATATTTACAGGTGATTATGATTAGACTGGCGTTTACTGAATGACTCAATTTAAACCTTGAAGATTCCTGTAAATACTTGTAGGAAAACTGTCTACCTTTGGTAAAACTCTTCACATACACAATGACAGTCCCGAGAAATGATTAGAAACATGTAAGAAACACTTGAAATGCTGGTACATAGAGCTGTTCTATCTTTATGTTCATGTTCAATCTGGGAGATTAGAGGTAGAATGCTGCGAAATGACAAGAGTACAGATAATGTTTACAATTCTGGCTATTTTAGATGATGTTTTTCCAAAGAAAGTGCTTTCAAACATTGAGAATTTCCATTTATAAAGCTCAGAATATGTGTGAAGCTGATAAATGAAGAGAATACTGTTTATATTTACAGGTGATTATGATTAGACTGGCGTTTACTGAATGACTCAATTTAAACCTTGAAGATTCCTGTAAATACTTGTAGGAAAACTGTCTACCTTTGGTAAAACTCTTCACATACACAATGACAGTCCCGAGAAATGATTAGAAACATGTAAGAAACACTTGAAATGCTGGTACATAGCGCTGTTCTCTGTTTATATTCATGTTCAATCACGGAGATCAGAGATAGAATGCTGCATAATGACGAGAGTACAGATAATGTTTACCATTCTGGCTACTTTAGATGATGTATTTCCGAAGAATGAGCTTTCAAATATTAAGAATTGCAGTTTATAAAGCTAGAATATGGGTATGAAGCTGATAAATGAAGAGAATACTGTTTATATTTACAACTGAGGCTGAATTGCCTGGCGTTTTCTGAATGGCACAGTTTATATCTAGGAGATTCCTGTGTATACTTTCAGGAAAACTGTCTACTTTTGGTAATACTCTTAAAATACACAATGATAGTCCCCGAAATGATTAGAAACATGTGAGAAACACTTTAAATAGGGGTAAATAGAGCCGTTCTATCCTGATGGCCTAGTTCAATCACCGAGATTAAAGGTAGTAAACTCTAAAAATGAAGAGAGTAATGATAATGTTTACAATTCCAGCTACTCTAGATGGTGTTTTTCCACAAAAAGTGCTTCCAACGTTATGAATTGCTGTTTAGAAGCTCAGAATATGTGTATGAGGATGATAAATGAAGAGAATACTGTTTATATTTACAGGTGATTCTGATTAGACTGGCGTTTTCTGAATGGCTCAATTTAAACCTTTAAGATTCCTGGGTATACTTCTAGGAAAACTCTCTACTTTTCGTAAAACGCTTAACATACACAATGATAGTCCCGAGAAATGATTAGAAACATGTAAGAAACACTTGAAATGCTGGTACATAGAGCCGTTCTATCTTTATGTTCATGTTCAATCACAGGGATTAGAGGTAGAATGCTGCGAAATGACGAGAGTACAGATAATGTTTACCATTCTGGCTACTTTACATGATGTTTTTCCAAAGAAAGTGCTTTCAAACATTGAGAATTTCCATTTATAAAGCTCAGAATATGTGTGAAGCTGATAAATGAAGAGAATACTGTTTATATTTACAGGTGACTATGATTAGACTGGCGTTTTCTGTATGAAACACTTTAAATCCTGAAGATTCATGTATATATTTCTGGGAAAACTGTCTAAATTTGAAAAACTGTAAAAATACACAATGATAGTCCTGGGAAATGATTAGAAACATGTAGGAAACACTTTGAATGGTGGTACATAGAGCCGATCTATCTTTATGTTCATGTTCAATCAGGGAGATTAGAGGTAGAATGCTGCGAAATGACGAGAGAACAGATAATTTTTACCATTCTGGATACATTAGATAATGTTTTTCCAAAGAAAGTGCGTTCAAATATTAAGAATTTCCATTTATAAAGCTCAGAATATGTGTGAAGCTGATAAATGAAGAGAATACTGTTTGTATTTACAGGTGATTATGATTAGACTGGCGTTTACTGAATGACTCAATTTAAACCTTGAAGATTCCTGTAAATACTTGTAGGAAAACTGTCTACCTTTGGTAAAACTCTTCACATACACAATGATAGTCCCGAGAAATGATTAGAAACATGTGAGAAACACTTGAAATGCTGGTACATAGCGCTGTTCTCTGTTTATATTCATGTTCAATCACGGAGATTAGAGATAGAATGCTGCATAATGACGAGAGTACAGATAATGTTTACCATTCTGGCTACTTTAGATGATGTATTTCCGAAGAATGAGCTTTCAAATATTAAGAATTGCAGTTTATAAAGCTAGAATATGGGTATGAAGCTGATAAATGAAGAGAATACTGTTTATATTTACAACTGAGGCTGAATTGCCTGGCGTTTTCTGAATGGCACAGTTTATATCTAGGAGATTCCTGTGTATACTTTCAGGAAAACTGTCTACTTTTGGTAATACTCTTAAAATACACAATGATAGTCCCCGAAATGATTAGAAACATGTGAGAAACACTTTAAATAGGGGTAAATAGAGCCGTTCTATCCTGATGGCCTAGTTCAATCACCGAGATTAGAGGTAGAAAACTCTCAAATGAAGAGAGTAATGATAATGTTTACAATTCCGGCTACTCTAGATGGTGTTTTTCCACAGAAAGTGCTTCCAACATTATGAATTGCTGTTTTGAAGCTCAGAATATGTGTATGAGGCTGATAAATGAAGAGAATACTGTTTATATTTACAGGTGATTCTGATTAGACTGGCGTTTTCTGAATGGTTCAATTTAAACCTTTAAGATTCCTGGGTATACTTCTAGGAAAACTATCTACTTTTTGTAAAAGGCTTAACATACACAATGATAGTCCTGAGAAATGATTAGAAACATGTAAGAAACACTGGAAATGCTTGTACATAGAGCTGTTCTATCTTTATGTTCATGTTCAATCGGGGAGATTAGAGGTAGAATGCTGGGAAATGACGAGAGTACAGTTAATGTTTACCATTCTGGCTACTTTAGATGATGTTTTTCCAAAGAAAGTGCTTTCAAACATTGAGAATTTCCATTTATAAAGCTCAGAATATGTGTGAAGCTGATAAATGAAGAGAATACTGTGTATATTTACAGGTGACTATGATTAGACTGGCGTTTTCTGAATGAAACACTTTAAATCCTGAAGACTCATGTATATACTTCTGGGAAAACTGTCTAATTTTGAAAAACTGTAAAAATACACGATGATAGTCCTGGGAAATGATTAGAAACATGTAAGAAACACTTGAAATGCTGGTACATAGAGCCGTTCTATCTTTATGTTCATGTTCAATCACGGAGATTAGAGGTAGAATGCTGCGAAATGACGAGAGTACAGATAATTTTTACCATTCTGGCTACATTAGATAATGTTTTTCCAAAGAAAGTGCTTTCCAATATTAAGAATTTCCATTTATAAAGCTCAGAATATGTGTGAAGCTGATAAATGAAGAGAATACTGTTTATATTTACAGGTGATTATGATTAGACTGGCGTTTACAGAATGACTCAATTTAAACCTTGAAGATTCCTGTAAATACTTGTAGGAAAACAGTCTACCTTTGGTAAAACTCTTCACATACACAATGATAGTCCCGAGAAATGATTAGAAACATGTAAGAAACACTTGAAATGCTGGTACATAGCGCTGTTCTCTCTTTATATTCATGTTCAATCACGGAGATTAGAGATAGAATGCTGCATAATGACGAGAGTACAGATAATGTTTACCATTCTGGCTACTTTAGATGATGTATTTCCGAAGAATGAGCTTTCAAATATTAAGAATTGCAGTTTATAAAGCTAGAATATGGGTATGAAGCTGATAAATAAGGAGAATACTGTTTATATTTACAACTGAGGCTGAATTGCCTGGCGTTTTCTGAATGGCACAGTTTATATCTAGGAGATTCCTGTGTATACTTTCAGGAAAACTGTCTACTTTTGGTAATATTTTTAAAATACACAATGATAGTCCCCGAAATGATTAGAAACATGTGAGAAACACTTTAAATAGGGGTAAATAGAGCCGTTCTATCCTGATGGCCTAGTTCAATCACCGAGATTAGAGGTAGAAAACTCTAAAAATGAAGAGAGTAATGATAATGTTTACAATTCCGGCTACAATAGATGGTGTTTTTCCACAGAAAGTGCTTCCAACGTTATGAATTGCTGTTTAGAAGCTCAGAATATGTTTATGAGGATGATAAATGAAGAGAATACTGTTTATATTTACAGGTGATTCTGATTAGACTGGCATTTTCTGAATGGCTCAATTTAAACCTTTAAGATTCCTGGGTATACTTCTAGGAACACTGTCTACTTTTCGTAAAACGCTTAACATACACAATGATAGTCCCGAGAAATGATTAGAAACATGTAAGAAAAACTTGAAATGCTGGTACATAGAGCCGTTCTATCTTTATGTTCATGTTCATTCGGGGAGATTAGAGGTAGATTGCTGCGAAATGACGAGAGTACAGGTAATTTTTACCATTCTGGCTACATTAGATAATGTTTTTCCAAAGAAAGTGCTTTTAAATATTAAGAATTTCCATTTATAAAGCTCAGAATATGTGTGAAGCTGATAAATGAAGAGAATACTGTTTATATTTACAGGTGATTATGATTAGCCTGGCGTTTACTGAATGACTCAATTTAAACCTTGAAGATTACTGTAAATACTTGTAGGAAAACTGTCTACCTTTGGTAAAACTCTTCACATACACAATGATAGTCCCGAGAAATGATTAGAAACATGTAAGAAACACTTGAAATGCTGGTACATAGCGCTGTTCTCTGTTTATATTCATGTTCAATCACGGAGATTAGAGATAGAATGCTGCATAATGACGAGAGTACAGATAATGTTTACCATTCTGGCTACTTTAGATGATGTATTTCCAAAGAATGAGCTTTCAAATATTAAGAATTGCAGTTTATAAAGCTAGAATATGGGTATGAAGCTGATAAATGAAGAGAATACTGTTTATATTTACAACTGAGGCTGAATTGCCTGGCGTTTTCTGAATGGCACAGTTTATATCTAGGAGATTCCTGTGTATACTTTCAGGAAAACTGTCTACTTTTTGTAATACTCTTAAAATACACAATGATAGTCCCCGAAATGATTAGAAACATGTGAGAAACACTTTAAATAGGGGTAAATAGAGCCGTTCTATCCTGATGGCCTAGTTCAATCACCGAGATTAGAGGTAGAAAACTCTCAAATGAAGAGAGTAATGATAATGTTTCCAATTCCGGCTACTCTAGATGGTGTTTTTCCACAGAAAGTGCTTCCAACATTATGAATTGCTGTTTTGAAGCTCAGAATATGTGTATGAGGCTGATAAATGAAGAGAATACTGTTTATATTTACAGGTGATTCTGATTAGACTGGCGTTTTCTGAATGGTTCAATTTAAACCTTTAAGATTCCTGGGTATACTTCTAGGAAAACTATCTACTTTTGGTAAAAGGCTTAACATACACAATGATAGTCCCGAGAAATGATTAGAAACATGTAAGAAACACTTGAAATGCTTGTACATAGAGCTGTTCTATCTTTATGTTCATGTTCAATCGGGGAGATTAGAGGTAGAATGCTGCGAAATGACGAGAGTACAGATAATGTTTACCATTCTGGCTACTTTAGATGATGTTTTTCCAAAGAAAGTGCTTTCAAACATTGAGAATTTCCATTTATAAAGCTCAGAATATGTGTGAAGCTGATAAATGAAGAGAATACTGTTTATATTTACAGGTGACTATGATTAGACTGGCGTTTTCTGAATGAAACACTTTAAATCCTGAAGATTCATGTATATACTTCTTGGAAAACTGTCTAATTTTGAAAAACTGTAAAAATACACAATGATAGTCCTGGGAAATGATTAGAAACATGTAGGAAACACTTGAAATGCTGGTACATAGAGCCGTTCTATCTTTATGTTCATGTTCAATCACGGAGATTAGAGATAGAATGCTGCGAAATGACGAGAGTACAGATAATTTTTACCATTCTGGCTACATTAGATAATGTTTTTCCAAAGAAAGTGCTTTCAAATATTAAGAATTTCCATTTATAAAGCTCAGAATATGTGTGAAGCTGATAAATGAAGAGAATACTGTTTATATTTACAGGTGATTATGATTAGACTGGCGTTTACTGAATGACTCAATTTAAACCTTGAAGATTCCTGTAAATACTTGTAGGAAAACTGTCTACCTTTGGTAAAACTCTTCACATACACAATGACAGTCCCGAGAAATGATTAGAAACATGTAAGAAACACTTGAAATGCTGGTACATAGAGCTGTTCTATCTTTATGTTCATGTTCAATCTGGGAGATTAGAGGTAGAATGCTGCGAAATGACAAGAGTACAGATAATGTTTACCATTCTGGCTATTTTAGATGATGTTTTTCCAAAGAAAGTGCTTTCAAACATTGAGAATTTCCATTTATAAAGCTCAGAATATGTGTGAAGCTGATAAATGAAGAGAATACTGTTTATATTTACAGTTGATTATGATTAGACTGGCGTTTACTGAATGACTCAATTTAAACCTTGAAGATTCCTGTAAATACTTGTAGGAAAACTGTCTACCTTTGGTAAAACTCTTCACATACACAATGATAGTCCCGAGAAATGATTAGAAACATGTAAGAAACACTTGAAATGCTGGTACATAGCGCTGTTCTATGTTTATATTCATGTTCAATCACGGAGATTAGAGATAGAATGCTGCATAATGACGAGAGTACAGATAATGTTTACCATTCTGGCTACTTTAGATGATGTATTTCCGAAGAATGAGCTTTCAAATATTAAGAATTGCAGTTTATAAAGCTAGAATATGGGTATGAAGCTGATAAATGAAGAGAATACTGTTTATATTTACAACTGAGGCTGAATTGCCTGGCGTTTTCTGAATGGCACAATATAAATCTAGGAGATTCCTGTGTATACTTTCAGGAAAACTGTCTACTTTTGGTAATACTCTTAAAATACACAATGATAGTCCTGAAATGATTAAAAACATGTGAGAAACACTTTAAATAGGGGTAAATAGAGCCGTTCTATCCTGATGGCCTAGTTCAATCTCCGAGATTAGAGGTAGAAAACTCTCAAATGAAGAGAGTAATGATAATGTTTACAATTCCGGGTACTCTAGAAGGTGTTTTTCCACAGAAAGTGCGTCCAACGTTATGAATTGCTGTTTAGAAGCTCAGAATATGTGTATGAGGATGATAAATGAAGAGAATATTGTTTATATTTACAGGTGATTCTGATTACACTGGCGGTTTCTGAATGGCTGAATTTAAACCTTTAAGATTCCTGGGTATACTTCTAGGAAAACTGTCTACTTTTGGTAAAACGCTTAACATACACAATGATAGTCCCGAGAAATGATTAGAAACATGTAAGAAACACTTGAAATTCTGGTACATAGAGCTGTTCTATCTTTATGTTCATGTTCAATCGGGGAGATTAGAGGTAGAATGCTGCGAAATGACGAGAGTACAGATAATTTTTACCATTCTGGCTACTTTAGATGATGTTTTTCCAAAGAAAGTGCTTTCAAACATTGAGAATTTCCATTTATAAAGCTCAGAATATGTGTGAAGCTGATAAATGAAGAGAATACTGTTTATATTTACAGGTGATTATGATTAGACTGGCGTTTACTGAGTGACTCAATTTAAACCTTGAAGATTCCTGTAAATACTTATAGGAAAACTGTCTACCTTTGGTAAAACTCTTCACATACACAATGATAGTCCCGAGAAATGATTAGAAACATGTAAGAAACACTTGAAATGCTGGTACATAGCGCTGTTCTCTGTTTATATTCATGTTCAATCACGGAGATTAGAGATAGAATGCTGCAAATGATGAGAGTACAGATAATGTTTACCATTCTGGCTACTTTAGATGATGTATTTCCGAAGAATGAGCTTTCAAATATTAAGAATTGCAGTTTATAAAGCTAGAATATGGGTATGAAGCTGATAAATGAAGAGAATACTGTTTATATTTTCAACTGAGGCTGAATTGCCTGGCGTTTTCTGAATGGCACAGTTTATATCTAGGAGATTCCTGTGTATACTTTCAGGAAAACTGTCTACTTTTGGTAATACTCTTAAAATACACAATGATAGTCCTGAAATGATTAAAAACATGTGAGAAACACTTTAAATAGGGGTAAATAGAGCCGTTCTATCCTGATGGCCTAGTTCAATCACCGAGATTAGAGGTAGAAAACTCTCAAATGAAGAGAGTAATGATAATGTTTACAATTCCGGGTACTCTAGAAGGTGTTTTCCCCAGAAAGTGCTTCCAACGTCATGAATTGCTGTTTAGAAGCTCAGAATATGTGTATGAGGATGATAAATGAAGAGAATACTGTTTATATTTACAGGTGATTCTGATTAGACTGGCGGTTTCTGAATGGCTGAATTTAAACCTTTAAGATTCCTGGGTATACTTCTAGGAAAACTGTCTACTTTTGGTAAAACGCTTAAAATACACAATGATAGTCCCGAGAAATGATTAGAAACATGTAAGAAACACTTGAAATTCTGGTACATAGAGCTGTTCTATCTTTATGTTCATGTTCAATCGGGGAGATTAGAGGTAGAATGCTGCGAAATGACGAGAGTACAGATAATTTTTACCATTCTGGCTACTGTAGATGATGTTTTTCCAAAGAAAGTGCTTTCAAACATTGAGAATTTCCATTTATAAAGCTCATTATATGTGTGAAGCTGATAAATGAAGAGAATAATGTTTATATTTACAGTTGATTATGATTAGACTGGCGTTTACTGAGTGACTCAATTTAAACCTTGAAGATTCCTGTAAATACTTATAGGAAAACTGTCTACCTTTGGTAAAACTCTTCACATACACAATGATAGTCCCGAGAAATGATTAGAAACATGTAAGAAACACTTGAAATGCTGGTACATAGCGCTGTTCTATGTTTATATTCATGTTCAATCACGGAGATTAGAGATAGAATGCTGCAAATGATGAGAGTACAGACAATGTTTACCATTCTGGCTACTTTAGATGATGTATTTCCGAAGAATGAGCTTTCAAATATTAAGAATTGCAGTTTATAAAGCTAGAATATGGGTATGAAGCTGATAAATGAAGAGAATACTGTTTATATTTACAGCTGAGGCTGAATTGCCTGGCGTTTTCTGAATGGCACAATTTAAATCTAGGAGATTCCTGTGTATACTTTCAGGAAAACTGTCTACTTTTGGTAATACTCTTAAAATACACAAGGATAGTCCCCGAAATGATTAGAAACATGTTAGAAACACTTTAAATAGGGGTAAATAGAGCCGTTCTATCCTGATGGCCTAGTTCAATCACCGAGATTAGAGGTAGAAACCTCTCAAATGAAGAGAGTAATGATAATGTTTCCAATTCCGGCTACTCTAGATGGTGTTTTTCCACAGAAAGTGCGTCCAACGTTATAAATTGCTGTTTAGAAGCTCAGAATATGTGTATGAGGATGATAAATGAAGAGAATACTGTTTATATTTACAGGTGATTCTGATTAGACTGGCATTTTCTGAATGGCTCAATTTAAACCTTTAAGATTCCTGGGTATACTTCTAGGAAAACTGTCTACTTTTGGTAAAACGTTTAACATACACAATGATAGTCCCGAGAAATGATTAGAAACATGTAACAAACACTTGAAATGCTGGTACATAGAGCTGTTCTATCTTTATGTTCATGTTCAATCGGGGAGATTAGAGGTAGAATGCTGGGAAATGAGGAGAGTACAGATAATGTTTACCATTCTGGCTACTTTAGATGATGTTTTTCCAAAGAAAGTGCTTTCAAACATTGAGAATGTCCATTTATAAAGCTCAGAATATGTGTGAAGCTGATAAATGAAGAGTATACTGTTTATATTTACAGGTGACTATGATTAGACTGGCGTTTTCTGAATGAAACACTTTAAATCCTGAAGATTCATGTATATACCTCTGGGAAAACTGTCTAATTTTGTAAACTGTAAAAATACACAATGATAGTCCTGGGAAATGATTAGAAACATGTAGGAAACACTTGAAATGCTGGTACATAGAGCAGTTCTATCTTTATGTTCATGTTCTGTCAGGGAGAATAGAGGTAGAATGGTGGGAAATGACGAAAGTACAGATAATTTTTACCATTCTGGCAACATTAGATAAGGTTTTTCCAAAGAAAGTGCTTTCAAATATTAAGAATTTCCATTTATAAAGATCAGAATATGTGTGAAGCTGATAAATGAAGAGAATACTGTTTTAATTTACAGTTGATTATGATTAGACTGGAGTTTACTGAATGACTCAATTTAAACCTTGAAGATTCCTGTAAATACTTGTAGGAAAACTGTCTACCTTTGGTAAAACTCTTCACATACACAATGATATTCCCGAGAAATGATTTGAAACATGTAGGAAACACTTGAAATTCTGGTTCGTAGCGCTGTTCTATGTTTATATTCATGTTCAATCACGGAGATTAGAGATAGAATGCTGCATAATGACGAGAGTACAGATAATGTTTACCATTCTGGCTACTTTAGATGATGTATTTCCGAAGAATGAGCTTTCAAATATTAAGAATTGCAGTTTATAAAGCTAGAATATGGGTATGAAGCTGATAAATGAAGAGAATACTGTTTATATTTACAACTGAGGCTGAATTGCCTGGCGTTTTCTGAATGGCACAATATAAATCTAGGAGATTCCTGTGTATACTTTCAGGAAAACTGTCTACTTTTGGTAATACTCTTAAAATACACAATGATAGTCCTGAAATGATTAAAAACATGTGAGAAACACTTTAAATAGGGGTAAATAGAGCCGTTCTATCCTGATGGCCTAGTTCAATCTCCGAGATTAGAGGTAGAAAACTCTCAAATGAAGAGAGTAATGATAATGTTTACAATTCCGGGTACTCTAGAAGGTGTTTTTCCACAGAAAGTGCTTCCAACGTTATGAATTGCTGTTTAGAAGCTCAGAATATGTGTATGAGGATGATAAATGAAGAGAATATTGTTTATATTTACAGGTGATTCTGATTAGACTGGCGGTTTCTGAATGGCTGAATTTAAACCTTTAAGATTCCTGGGTATACTTCTAGGAAAACTGTCTACTTTTGGTAAAACGCTTAACATACACAATGATAGTCCCGAGAAATGATTAGAAACATGTAAGAAACACTTGAAATTCTGGTACATAGAGCTGTTCTATCTTTATGTTCATGTTCAATCGGGGAGATTAGAGGTAGAATGCTGCGAAATGACGAGAGTACAGATAATTTTTACCATTCTGGCTACTTTAGATGATGTTTTTCCAAAGAAAGTGCTTTCAAACATTGAGAATTTCCATTTATAAAGCTCAGAATATGTGTGAAGCTGATAAATGAAGAGAATACTGTTTATATTTACAGGTGATTATGATTAGACTGGCGTTTACTGAGTGACTCAATTTAAACCTTGAAGATTCCTGTAAATACTTATAGGAAAACTGTCTACCTTTGGTAAAACTCTTCACATACACAATGATAGTCCCGAGAAATGATTAGAAACATGTAAGAAACACTTGAAATGCTGGTACATAGCGCTGTTCTCTGTTTATATTCATGTTCAATCACGGAGATTAGAGATAGAATGCTGCAAATGATGAGAGTACAGATAATGTTTACCATTCTGGCTACTTTAGATGATGTATTTCCGAAGAATGAGCTTTCAAATATTAAGAATTGCAGTTTATAAAGCTAGAATATGGGTATGAAGCTGATAAATGAAGAGAATACTGTTTATATTTTCAACTGAGGCTGAATTGCCTGGCGTTTTCTGAATGGCACAGTTTATATCTAGGAGATTCCTGTGTATACTTTCAGGAAAACTGTCTACTTTTGGTAATACTCTTAAAATACACAATGATAGTCCTGAAATGATTAAAAACATGTGAGAAACACTTTAAATAGGGGTAAATAGAGCCGTTCTATCCTGATGGCCTAGTTCAATCTCCGAGATTAGAGGTAGAAAACTCTCAAATGAAGAGAGTAATGATAATGTTTACAATTCCGGGTACTCTAGAAGGTGTTTTTCCACAGAAAGTGCGTCCAACGTTATGAATTGCTGTTTAGAAGCTCAGAATATGTGTATGAGGATGATAAATGAAGAGAATACTGTTTATATTTACAGGTGATTCTGATTAGACTGGCGGTTTCTGAATGGCTGAATTTAAACCTTTAAGATTCCTGGGTATACTTCTAGGAAAACTGTCTACTTTTGGTAAAACGCTTAACATACACAATGATAGTCCCGAGAAATGATTAGAAACATGTAAGAAACACTTGAAATTCTGGTACATAGAGCTGTTCTATCTTTATGTTCATGTTCAATCGGGGAGATTAGAGGTAGAATGCTGCGAAATGACGAGAGTACAGATAATTTTTACCATTCTGGCTACTTTAGATGATGTTTTTCCAAAGAAAGTGCTTTCAAACATTGAGAATTTCCATTTATAAAGCTCAGAATATGTGTGAAGCTGATAAATGAAGAGAATACTGTTTATATTTACAGGTGATTATGATTAGACTGGCGTTTACTGAGTGACTCAATTTAAACCTTGAAGATTCCTGTAAATACTTATAGGAAAACTGTCTACCTTTGGTAAAACTCTTCACATACACAATGATAGTCCCGAGAAATGATTAGAAACATGTAAGAAACACTTGAAATGCTGGTACATAGCGCTGTTCTCTGTTTATATTCATGTTCAATCACGGAGATTAGAGATAGAATGCTGCAAATGATGAGAGTACAGATAATGTTTACCATTCTGGCTACTTTAGATGATGTATTTCCGAAGAATGAGCTTTCAAATATTAAGAATTGCAGTTTATAAAGCTAGAATATGGGTATGAAGCTGATAAATGAAGAGAATACTGTTTATATTTTCAACTGAGGCTGAATTGCCTGGCGTTTTCTGAATGGCACAGTTTATATCTAGGAGATTCCTGTGTATACTTTCAGGAAAACTGTCTACTTTTGGTAATACTCTTAAAATACACAATGATAGTCCTGAAATGATTAAAAACATGTGAGAAACACTTTAAATAGGGGTAAATAGAGCCGTTCTATCCTGATGGCCTAGTTCAATCACCGAGATTAGAGGTAGAAAACTCTCAAATGAAGAGAGTAATGATAATGTTTACAATTCCGGGTACTCTAGAAGGTGTTTTCCCCAGAAAGTGCTTCCAACGTCATGAATTGCTGTTTAGAAGCTCAGAATATGTGTATGAGGATGATAAATGAAGAGAATACTGTTTATATTTACAGGTGATTCTGATTAGACTGGCGGTTTCTGAATGGCTGAATTTAAACCTTTAAGATTCCTGGGTATACTTCTAGGAAAACTGTCTACTTTTGGTAAAACGCTTAAAATACACAATGATAGTCCCGAGAAATGATTAGAAACATGTAACAAACACTTGAAATGCTGGTACATAGAGCTGTTCTATCTTTATGTTCATGTTCAATCGGGGAGATTAGAGGTAGAATGCTGCGAAATGACGAGAGTACAGATAATTTTTACCATTCTGGCTACTGTAGATGATGTTTTTCCAAAGAAAGTGCTTTCAAACATTGAGAATTTCCATTTATAAAGCTCATTATATGTGTGAAGCTGATAAATGAAGAGAATAATGTTTATATTTACAGTTGATTATGATTAGACTGGCGTTTACTGAGTGACTCAATTTAAACCTTGAAGATTCCTGTAAATACTTATAGGAAAACTGTCTACCTTTGGTAAAACTCTTCACATACACAATGATAGTCCCGAGAAATGATTAGAAACATGTAAGAAACACTTGAAATGCTGGTACATAGCGCTGTTCTATGTTATATTCATGTTCAATCACGGAGATTAGAGATAGAATGCTGCAAATGATGAGAGTACAGACAATGTTTACCATTCTGGCTACTTTAGATGATGTATTTCCGAAGAATGAGCTTTCAAATATTAAGAATTGCAGTTTATAAAGCTAGAATATGGGTATGAAGCTGATAAATGAAGAGAATACTGTTTATATTTACAGCTGAGGCTGAATTGCCTGGCGTTTTCTGAATGGCACAATTTAAATCTAGGAGATTCCTGTGTATACTTTCAGGAAAACTGTCTACTTTTGGTAATACTCTTAAAATACACAAGGATAGTCCCCGAAATGATTAGAAACATGTTAGAAACACTTTAAATAGGGGTAAATAGAGCCGTTCTATCCTGATGGCCTAGTTCAATCACCGAGATTAGAGGTAGAAACCTCTCAAATGAAGAGAGTAATGATAATGTTTCCAATTCCGGCTACTCTAGATGGTGTTTTTCCACAGAAAGTGCGTCCAACGTTATAAATTGCTGTTTAGAAGCTCAGAATATGTGTATGAGGATGATAAATGAAGAGAATACTGTTTATATTTACAGGTGATTCTGATTAGACTGGCATTTTCTGAATGGCTCAATTTAAACCTTTAAGATTCCTGGGTATACTTCTAGGAAAACTGTCTACTTTTGGTAAAACGTTTAACATACACAATGATAGTCCCGAGAAATGATTAGAAACATGTAACAAACACTTGAAATGCTGGGTACATAGAGCTGTTCTATCTTTATGTTCATGTTCAATCGGGGAGATTAGAGGTAGAATGCTGGGAAATGAGGAGAGTACAGATAATGTTTACCATTCTGGCTACTTTAGATGATGTTTTTCCAAAGAAAGTGCTTTCAAACATTGAGAATGTCCATTTATAAAGCTCAGAATATGTGTGAAGCTGATAAATGAAGAGTATACTGTTTATATTTACAGGTGACTATGATTAGACTGGCGTTTTTCTGAATGAAACACTTTAAATCCTGAAGATTCATGTATATACCTCTGGGAAAACTGTCTAATTTTGTAAACTGTAAAAATACACAATGATAGTCCTGGGAAATGATTAGAAACATGTAGGAAACACTTGAAATGCTGGTACATAGAGCAGTTCTATCTTTATGTTCATGTTCTGTCAGGGAGAATAGAGGTAGAATGGTGGGAAATGACGAAAGTACAGATAATTTTTACCATTCTGGCAACATTAGATAAGGTTTTTCCAAAGAAAGTGCTTTCAAATATTAAGAATTTCCATTTATAAAGATCAGAATATGTGTGAAGCTGATAAATGAAGAGAATACTGTTTTAATTTACAGTTGATTATGATTAGACTGGAGTTTACTGAATGACTCAATTTAAACCTTGAAGATTCCTGTAAATACTTGTAGGAAAACTGTCTACCTTTGGTAAAACTCTTCACATACACAATGATAGTCCCGAGAAATGATTTGAAACATGTAGGAAACACTTGAAATTCTGGTTCGTAGCGCTGTTCTATGTTTATATTCATGTTCAATCACGGAGATTAGAGATAGAATGCTGCATAATGACGAGAGTACAGATAATGTTTACCATTCTGGCTACTTTAGATGATGTATTTCCGAAGAATGAGCTTTCAAATATTAAGAATTGCAGTTTATAAAGCTAGAATATGGGTATGAAGCTGATAAATGAAGAGAATACTGTTTATATTTACAACTGAGGCTGAATTGCCTGGCGTTTTCTGAATGGCACAATATAAATCTAGGAGATTCCTGTGTATACTTTCAGGAAAACTGTCTACTTTTGGTAATACTCTTAAAATACACAATGATAGTCCTGAAATGATTAAAAACATGTGAGAAACACTTTAAATAGGGGTAAATAGAGCCGTTCTATCCTGATGGCCTAGTTCAATCTCCGAGATTAGAGGTAGAAAACTCTCAAATGAAGAGAGTAATGATAATGTTTACAATTCCGGGTACTCTAGAAGGTGTTTTTCCACAGAAAGTGCTTCCAACGTTATGAATTGCTGTTTAGAAGCTCAGAATATGTGTATGAGGATGATAAATGAAGAGAATATTGTTTATATTTACAGGTGATTCTGATTAGACTGGCGGTTTCTGAATGGCTGAATTTAAACCTTTAAGATTCCTGGGTATACTTCTAGGAAAACTGTCTACTTTTGGTAAAACGCTTAACATACACAATGATAGTCCCGAGAAATGATTAGAAACATGTAAGAAACACTTGAAATTCTGGTACATAGAGCTGTTCTATCTTTATGTTCATGTTCAATCGGGGAGATTAGAGGTAGAATGCTGCGAAATGACGAGAGTACAGATAATTTTTACCATTCTGGCTACTTTAGATGATGTTTTTCCAAAGAAAGTGCTTTCAAACATTGAGAATTTCCATTTATAAAGCTCAGAATATGTGTGAAGCTGATAAATGAAGAGAATACTGTTTATATTTACAGGTGATTATGATTAGACTGGCGTTTACTGAGTGACTCAATTTAAACTTGAAGATTCCTGTAAATACTTATAGGAAAACTGTCTACCTTTGGTAAAACTCTTCACATACACAATGATAGTCCCGAGAAATGATTAGAAACATGTAAGAAACACTTGAAATGCTGGTACATAGCGCTGTTCTCTGTTTATATTCATGTTCAATCACGGAGATTAGAGATAGAATGCTGCAAATGATGAGAGTACAGATAATGTTTACCATTCTGGCTACTTTAGATGATGTATTTCCGAAGAATGAGCTTTCAAATATTAAGAATTGCAGTTTATAAAGCTAGAATATGGGTATGAAGCTGATAAATGAAGAGAATACTGTTTATATTTTCAACTGAGGCTGAATTGCCTGGCGTTTTCTGAATGCACAGTTTATATCTAGGAGATTCCTGTGTATACTTTCAGGAAAACTGTCTACTTTTGGTAATACTCTTAAAATACACAATGATAGTCCTGAAATGATTAAAAACATGTGAGAAACACTTTAAATAGGGGTAAATAGAGCCGTTCTATCCTGATGGCCTAGTTCAATCACCGAGATTAGAGGTAGAAAACTCTCAAATGAAGAGAGTAATGATAATGTTTACAATTCCGGGTACTCTAGAAGGTGTTTTCCCCAGAAAGTGCTTCCAACGTCATGAATTGCTGTTTAGAAGCTCAGAATATGTGTATGAGGATGATAAATGAAGAGAATACTGTTTATATTTACAGGTGATTCTGATTAGACTGGCGGTTTCTGAATGGCTGAATTTAAACCTTTAAGATTCCTGGGTATACTTCTAGGAAAACTGTCTACTTTTGGTAAAACGCTTAAAATACACAATGATAGTCCCGAGAAATGATTAGAAACATGTAAGAAACACTTGAAATGCTGGTACATAGAGCTGTTCTATCTTTATGTTCATGTTCAATCGGGGAGATTAGAGGTAGAATGCTGCGAAATGACGAGGAGTACAGATAATTTTTACCATTCTGGCTACTGTAGATGATGTTTTTCCAAAGAAAGTGCTTTCAAACATTGAGAATTTCCATTTATAAAGCTCATTATATGTGTGAAGCTGATAAATGAAGAGAATAATGTTTATATTTACAGTTGATTATGATTAGACTGGCGTTTACTGAGTGACTCAATTTAAACCTTGAAGATTCCTGTAAATACTTATAGGAAAACTGTCTACCTTTGGTAAAACTCTTCACATACACAATGATAGTCCCGAGAAATGATTAGAAACATGTAAGAAACACTTGAAATGCTGGTACATAGCGCTGTTCTATGTTTATATTCATGTTCAATCACGGAGATTAGAGATAGAATGCTGCAAATGATGAGAGTACAGACAATGTTTACCATTCTGGCTACTTTAGATGATGTATTTCCGAAGAATGAGCTTTCAAATATTAAGAATTGCAGTTTATAAAGCTAGAATATGGGTATGAAGCTGATAAATGAAGAGAATACTGTTTATATTTACAGCTGAGGCTGAATTGCCTGGCGTTTTCTGAATGGCACAATTTAAATCTAGGAGATTCCTGTGTATACTTTCAGGAAAACTGTCTACTTTTGGTAATACTCTTAAAATACACAAGGATAGTCCCCGAAATGATTAGAAACATGTTAGAAACACTTTAAATAGGGGTAAATAGCCGTTCTATCCTGATGGCCTAGTTCAATCACCGAGATTAGAGGTAGAAACCTCTCAAATGAAGAGAGTAATGATAATGTTTCCAATTCCGGCTACTCTAGATGGTGTTTTTCCACAGAAAGTGCGTCCAACGTTATAAATTGCTGTTTAGAAGCTCAGAATATGTGTATGAGGATGATAAATGAAGAGAATACTGTTTATATTTACAGGTGATTCTGATTAGACTGGCATTTTCTGAATGGCTCAATTTAAACCTTTAAGATTCCTGGGTATACTTCTAGGAAAACTGTCTACTTTTGGTAAAACGTTTAACATACACAATGATGGTCCCGAGAAATGATTAGAAACATGTAACAAACACTTGAAATGCTGGTACATAGAGCTGTTCTATCTTTATGTTCATGTTCAATCGGGGAGATTAGAGGTAGAATGCTGGGAAATGAGGAGAGTACAGATAATGTTTACCATTCTGGCTACTTTAGATGATGTTTTTCCAAAGAAAGTGCTTTCAAACATTGAGAATGTCCATTTATAAAGCTCAGAATATGTGTGAAGCTGATAAATGAAGAGTATACTGTTTATATTTACAGGTGGACTATGATTAGACTGGCGTTTTCTGAATGAAACACTTTAAATCCTGAAGATTCATGTATATACCTCTGGGAAAACTGTCTAATTTTGTAAACTGTAAAAATACACAATGATAGTCCTGGGAAATGATTAGAAACATGTAGGAAACACTTGAAATGCTGGTACATAGAGCAGTTCTATCTTTATGTTCATGTTCTGTCAGGGAGAATAGAGGTAGAATGGTGGGAAATGACGAAAGTACAGATAATTTTTACCATTCTGGCAACATTAGATAAGGT